>NW_012151241.1:378798-384150 GCF_000956105.1 Propithecus coquereli | reverse complement strand
TAGCCTTGAACTCCTGGGCTCAAGCAATCCTCCCACCTTAGCTTCCTGAGCAGCTGGGCTATAGGTGCACAGCATGCACCTGGCTGATTTTTGAATTTTTTGTAGAGACGGGGTCTTGCTACATTGTCCAGGCTGGTCTTGAACTCCTGGCCTCAAAGTGATCTTCCCACCTGAGCCTACGAAAGTGCTGGGATTACAGGTGTGAGCCACCTGGTCCATCCTACACTTTAAGCCTTGAAGTCAGAGAAGTATATTTGATCTCCTTGGAGTTTCGGGCTAATATGGATGAGATTGGAACATGAATCACCTAGATTCAAAGCTTTCCTTACGGAAGCTTAATAAGCAAGCTATGGAGCCGGTGATGTTTTTTTTAAGGGAAGAATTGTTTAACTAAATAACTTTCAAAAAAAAGTTATTTAAAAAATTGTGGTAGAATATACAAAATTTACCATCTTAACCATTTTTAAGTTTATTATTTAGTGGCATTAAGTACATGCATTCATATTGTTGTACAACAATCACCACCATCCATCTCCAGAACTTACTTGTCTTCCCAAATGGACACTCTGTACCCATTAAACAATAACTTCCTGTTTCTTCCTCCCCCAGCCCCTGGTAACCACCCTTCTACTTTCTGTTGCTTTGAATTTGACTACCCACCCAGTACCTCATGAGTGGAACCATAACAGTATTTTTCCCCTTGTGTCTGGCTGATTTCATTTATAATAGCATAATGTCTTCGAGGTTGTAGCATGTGTCAGAATTTCCTTCCTTTTTAAGGCTGAATAATATTCCATTGTATGTAAGTACCACATTTTGCTTATATTATCTTTCATCTGTTAATAAGTCATAGACCTAAATAAATTTTAAGGTCTCTTCCAACTTTATGATTTTGTGAATCTCTGATTTTCCTTTTGTAACCTCACTTTTTCTTCTGTCCATAAACTAGGACTGGCAATTATGGATTTTTTAGGGGGAATTAATTTAAAATTTGTTAGTAATGTTCTTTTGAAGAAAGATATATGATTTAATGACAAGGTAATTAACTTATTTTCAATGTCTCAAGGCTGGACAGAGTAACTTAGAAAGTGCACAAAGTGTGGAGAATAGACCTGCTTGGGAGTGATTTCTTGGGACCTTGCCTGGGACTCCTTTCTGCCTTCCCTTGGTTGGTGACCTCAGAACCCTCCAGCCAGTAGCTCTCTGTGGAGCTCCGTTTCCCTTTTGTGACTTTTCTCTGGAGGTCCTTGAACTTGGGTAGTTAATACAGAGCTGGGAGTCAACTGTTCACTGGTAACTGTGCAGGACAAGTACCTCAGTTTAGAGATTTAAAATTCACAAACATTTTAGTCCAGAAAGAATTATGGCTCCCGAGAAGGAGCTAACCTTAATATTTACCTTTATAAATTGACAGGCTATTTTAAAACACTGAAGTATGTTGGTGCAGGGCAGGGAGGAGAGGTCTAAATGCTTGTCTATCCCATTGTAAATCCAGCTAGGCAAAGGTTCTGAAAAGCCCGCTGGGCCGTTGTAAAATGAGGCGAGCTGTAAGGTGCCAGTCCTGAGTGGTGAAGGGGTCTGGGCTATGTCTTTGTAAAGTGAATTGCCTTTGACCCCAGTGGAATTGGTTTTTGGCAGCCCTGTTGCATTTTGAAGTTGCCCAGGGCTTTTTTTTCTTCTTTTTACCAAAACATTTATTGGATATTTTTCTCTTTTAAAAGTAATTTTGGATCATTGCAGAAAATTGGAAAATACGAAAAACTATATAGGGGGATAAGTTATCTGTAGACCTCCCTACCTAGAAGTAATGATGCTCTTATGTTCTTAGATCACAAGGCAGCCTTATTTTTTTTTGTATATGCACGTATATGTGTGTCCTATAAATTTAGAGTGTATTTTGAGTGTATTTCCATGTAAGACTGTATTTTTCAAAAAGATGTTCTCTAATAGCTACGTGGTATTTCTGTATATATGTGCGTAACATGATTTAACAATTCCATATTATAGGAAACTAGCCAGTTCCAAATTGTGCTATAATAACCAGTGCTGTTATAAATTTGGTTGTTTTGTTTTTGAGACAGGGTCTCTGTGACCCAGGCTGAAGTACAGTGGCACCATCATAGCTCACTGCAACCTTGAACTCTTGGGCTCAAGCGATCCTCCTGCCTCAGCCTCCCAAGTAGCTAGAACTACAGGCATGTACCACTGTGCCCGGCTAATTTTATATATATATATATATTTTGTTTAGTTGTCCAGATTATTTCTTTCTATTTTTTAATAGAGACGGGGTCTCGCTCTTGCTCAGGCTTGTCTCGAACTCCTGACCTTGAGCGATCCACCCGCCTCAGCCTCCTAGAGTGCTAGGATTACAGGTGTGAGCCACTGCGCCGGCCTGCCAGGAATTTCTTAGCCAAAGTGTTATTGGGGATAAGGTGAACTCAGGTCTTGAGCATACTGACCACAGACTCTTGGAAAAAGGAGTGTAGGAAAGTGGGTTAGAAACCTCAGTTCTCAGAAAATGGCCTTCAGAACTTTAAAGCACCTAGAATCCATCCTTGTCTTCTTTTAGTTAACCCAGCTCCCCCAACACACACACACACACACACACACACACACACACACAAATGCAGCCTCTCCCTACCCCAGGTAGTGTCTCTGGCAGCAAAGAAAGAGTCCTTTGAGCAGCCAACTGGGTGAACACAGCCAAGGTCCCAGAAGCCCAAGGACATTTCCAGCCTGTGGTTTGCTGGTCTAACCCTAAGGCACTCCTGATTGGCTGATCATCTCTGAATGATTAGCATTTCTGTGAAAGGGCAGAATTGACAAGATTCAAGAGAGAGATAAGCAGTGGGAGCAAGTGGGAGTTTTAGGCAGCTCCACTGAACATTTGTTTTATTGGGGTTAAAGATGGGAAAACCATATCCTTAATGTCCACTGAGTTTTTGATGTTTAACCTCTAACTCTGTCATCTGGGAAACACTTACCTATTCCCCAAGGTTCCTTTAAAGACCCACTTGAGACAGTAGGGCATATGACAGGGCAGCAAGCCCCAATACTACTGTCACCTGAATGCTTGAAGCAGCAGTGGGGAATTTCTGCATAGACCTTTGTGTGCTCATGAAACACAGGGCTAATCTTTCCTTCTGCAAAGAAACATGCTACCTTCCCGTACATCCCTTTTTGTGAGTCTTCTGTTTTCTAGCCTTTGATAGAGTCAGAGGAGTAAAAAGTAATTGACTTTTGTCTCTGCTCTATCCTGTGAAAACTGCTTGTGTGTGAGTCAGGAAGCAATAGGGAGTGGTGAGCCTAGGGCAAACTCCTTCATCTCAAGGGAGCAGCCAGGCTGGAATGCAATGCACACCCTTGGTCGAAGCTTTCAGAATTTTTAGGAGCTGTGAAATCTCCTGATTTCTAAGTATCATAAAACATTGCATGACCCAAATGACACATTTGATCTATGGGTGGCCTCATGGTGATTTCAGTCTTAAGGGATACGGCTAGTGCAGCACCTCCCAACACTGTGCTCTTTTTGTATCTGTGGGGCACCTATGGGAATTTTGCACAGGGAGGCACCAGGAGCATTTGGGGGTATGGAGTGCATGGTTTCCTGGGAGTTTATAGTGTTGCTTACAGAAAAAAGGACCTACCTGGGTCAGGAAGCAATAAAGAACAAGAAGAGATGGCAAATTCAGCTGTGTGGACGGTGTGGAAAGAGTCAGAAGGTGAGCCGGAGACCCCTGGGAGTAGTCAGAGAAGGCCCCCAGAGGGGCAGGCAGGACTTGCCTTGGGCCTGGAAGGGGAGGGGAGAAGGAACATTTTAGGGAGATTCCCAGTGTGAGCTCAGAAGTGGCCATAACACATACTATGTACATAGCACTTGACCCTTTTCAAAGTGCTTTCCCAATATTTATTCCTGATGACAATGCTGTGAGACAAGGGAACTAACTCATGTTTAGAGACACTCAGGAAATGTGCTGGGGACTGAGCCCTGTGCCAAGTGTTTTACATACGCTTTTCCGTGGTGTCCTCTAAGCATCCCTGTGAGGTAGGGAGTGTTAATCCCTGTTTTTCAAGGGAGGAAATTGAGGCTCAGAGATGTGAAGTGACTTACTCAAGCCATGTAAAGTAGCAAGTGACAGAGGTGGGATTCAAGCCCAGCTCTGCCTCGAAAACCCAGCCAACTTCTGTCACACAAATGCTCTGGACCACTCAGCCGTCAAAGTCAGACCCAGGTCCTGAGAGGAACTTGCTAGGAGTAGAGGGAGAGAAGTCTGCACTGGGGGTGGGGGTGGCCCATGGAGACCCTTGTAAGCAGGCAAGAAAGTTCTCGCTGAATGTAGGATGATTTAAGCAGCCATTAAAGTGTTTTGAACCAAGGTATGAGGAGATGATCATGGCGTTTAAGGAAAATTACTCTGGTGCAGCTTTGTCATAGGAACACCAGGGGGGAAAGACCGACCAGGGTGGTGACAGAGGGCAGGGCTTGCCCCAGGGACAAGACCCCAGGCCTGAGAAAACAGCTTTCAGCCCCTTTTGGCACTACCATGAGCACTTTAAAGAGAAATGCTGGCCGTTCACATCACCAGTGTGGTGTTGGTTATTGAGGCAACCATTCCTAGAGTTCACTGGCGAGCCCTTTGGGCATCTGACTCCATTTTAGAAAAATCCATTTCCATTCGGTGGCCAATTTTCTCCTCTCAGTGTGTCTCAGAGTTGGTTTGTTATTGTTGGTTTTTAAATTCCCCCAGTGCGGCCCTCATCTGAAAGAAAACACTGACCCCATTGGCCACAATTTAAAAAAATTTGACCTATGCTCAAGCCTTTCTGGATTTTTCTGTTGGGTTTTTAACATCTAAGAGAGAGGAATATGTACTTGCTGGAATCCCCACACCAACCTTGATGTTTTGAGGTGGAAATCAGGGAAGGGGATTTCCTTCACTTTTCCCTTCCTCCCCACCCTCTCCATACCAACTGGCCTGCTTGCACAGGGACTTTGTCTGAACAGAATAATTTGCCAGAGATGAAAGAAAACAAGCTCTGGTCACTTTGAGCTCTTTGATGCAAATACACAAACAAAAAAGATCTGCCATACTTTTGGCCCTTTGCCATCTGTTCAACTGAAAGGGCCCTCCTGTTGCTTCAAAGCAAAGTGAACAGGTGAGAGAAACCACCACATTTGCATGAACACAAAGCAAGGCCTTTGCAGTTGACTGGGAAAATAACTTCTTTTGGAGGCAGTCCTAATGCAGGGAGTATCTGTATGAACTTTAATTTTTTTTGTTGTTGTTGTTGAGATAGAGGATCTCGCTCTTTCCCCCAGGCTAGAGTGTAGTGGCATCATCATAGCTCACT
>NW_012151241.1:377536-378328 GCF_000956105.1 Propithecus coquereli | reverse complement strand
TTTTACCTAATATTTTTGATTTGAGGTTGGTTGAATCTACAGATGTGAAACTCATGGATATGGAGGGCTGATTGTACAAAACTGTAAAAATCAGTTAAGTCCCTGGGTAACCCATTCTGTCTGTCTGTAATGGTTAGGAAAGTGAGCAGGTACAATCTCTTAGCCAATCATTCACACACACAGTCCATCCATCTCAGCTAAGCATCCATGAGTCCTTTTCATGCTGTAAACGCTAGAGGTCCTGATGATTATTTGTGTTAATGTGCTTCTAAGTCATTATTACACTCAGGTATCTAGTGCTTTGCCATCTCAAATGGGACATAAATGAGGGAGATGCTGAGAATGAATAATCCTAACAAGTGTAAGAGTAAGAATTTTATAGCTTTCATTGGTTGGGTGTGCCCTTGGCCAGGCCCTTCCAAGTGCTTTGCATGCGTTTATCTATCTGTAGACAACACTTAGAGTGAGGCGCTTGGGCGGAGTAGCTTTCCCAGTCATACTGCCAGGATTTGCACACTGGCCCTGGAGCTGTGCTGAATGCCTGATAACTCCTGGAGATGAGATGTGCCTACAGAGCTACTAACTGGCAGAATCACCTGGTCAGTTGGTCTTCCCTCCAAAGCCTGTTCTTTTTCCCTGTGCACCACCATGTCTCATGGGGACATGTGGTTAGGCACATTTGGGAAGCAAATATGGCCTCTGTCTTTTGCCAGGAATTTCTTCTTTTTTTTTTTGAGACAGAGTCTTGCTCTGTTGCCCTGGCTAGAGTGCCGTGGCATCAGCCTAGCTCAC
>NW_012151241.1:347284-365505 GCF_000956105.1 Propithecus coquereli | reverse complement strand
CATCATAGCTCACTGCAACCTTGAACTCTTGGGCTCAAGCGATCCTCCTGCCTCAGCCTCCCAAGTAGCTAGAACTACAGGCATGTACCACTGTGTCCTCCTAAGTTTTTCTATTTTTTGTAGAGACAGGGCCTCTGTGTTGCTCAGGCTGGTCTTGAATTCCTGGCCTCAAACGATCGATCCTCCTGCCTCGGCATCCCAGAGTGCTGGGATTACAGGCACACTGCACTGGCCTACTCTTTATATCTTAAATACGTTTTGCTGTTGTGTTGTAGACTATTTCTGGCAGCTTTAACTTCCCTTGAGTGAGAAAGTTTTGTAAGGTCCCATATTTGCCCATAAACAGGGCTTGCACTTTCTACCTGGTTCTCATCTCTCTGCCTTGTTGCTGACAGATCTTGAGTTTGTTGGTATAAAATTGTTAACTACGTTAGCTCTTCATTATCTGGATAGGAGTAGGGAAGATGCTGGACCCCCGGGCCAGCTTAGCAGGAAGTGTCTGTGTTCTCTTTCTTCTGTGTTTGTTGGAGCTGCTGAGAGGAGGTCAATGTAAGCTTGGGGATTTTTCTTTGGTTCAGCCTTTGCACTGGCTATGACCTGTGACTGTGGCCAGCTCACCTTTTTGTCACATTGAGGCAAGCTCTTGCTGCCTGCTGAATATACCACACCATGGCCTGGACCTCCCATCCCACACTTTTCAATACTGCTTTCTGGAGGAGTATAGCAGCCCAAGTGAAACGCTTATTCTTCCTCTCGGGTCACTCTTATCCTCCAGCGCTTGCCCTTCCAGGCAAGGGGGCATCTGTGGGATTTCCCCAGGGTCTCTTGTCACTTAACCTCTGTGTAGTTGCTGCTGCTGCTGCAGCTCAGGAGGGCAGTTGCAAGTTTGGCCTTGGTAGCTTTTTCAAATGTCCCTGCTACAGCGATTCCTTTTCCTTCCTTCACATCCTATACCAAGCTTAAATCTTCTGGGTTATTGTTTGGTGACGACCCACAAGCTGTCGTGGGTCCCTCCTGTGTTTTCTGCTCCCTTGCTGGTCTGCCACTGAGTGCTGCCCTGGGCTGTATGACTTCAAAGCCATTCCCCCAGAAGTAGCTGTCCTTAAACGAAAGACATTTCTGAGCTCTTTAAAAAATAATAATAATAATAATAAAACGCCCCGTGAATTCTCTGCTTTTCATGTGGTTCCTGGCGTCCCCCTGACAGCGTGACCTGTTGTGGGCTGCCAGCTCTAATTCCTTTGATGTCTGTCTCCAGGATACTTCCCTGGAATCTGTGCAGGGAAGAGTGAAATTGTCTGCTGTGAGTGTGTGTGCTGGCGAGGGAGGTGGAGAGACCCCGGTAACTTTGTGTGCATGTGCCGAAGGAAATGAGCTTGACCTGGCAGTAACCCTGGAGGGATGTTCCTCTTGATTACGGAGAGCTGTTCAGTTTTTTTTCCTATTCGCCCCCCCAACTCAAGTTTTCCCTGAAACTGCTCCTTTCATGTTCACTGTGAATGATCACCGCCTAGTGATCTTCTCCAGGTATAGTTCTTGTTTCCCGAGTTCTTCCAAACAGGGTGTGAGGTGTCCCTGTTGGGAGTTCATTCCTTCTGTTTCCTCTGGCCATTTTCCTCTTAGAAAACCTGGGTTCTTCTTTTTTGCCATGCCTCGTGGGCCCCTCTCCATTTTTTCCTTAAAAAAAATTTGTTTTTTCTTATTTCAAATATATACACAATAATGTCATGAGCCCCCGTGTACCCATCATCCAGCTGCAATGGTGACCAATTTATAGCCAGTCTTGTTTAAGCTATACCCTCTCTCATCCTGCCCCTACATCATTTAGAAGCAAATTCCAGACATATAATTTCAGCCGTAAATATTTAAATGTGTATCTATAGGCTGGGTGCCGTGGCTCATGCCTGTCATCCTAGCACTCTGGGAGGCCGAGGTGGGAGGATCACTTGAGGTCTGGAGTTGGAGACCAGCCTTAGTAAGAGCGAGACCCTGTCTCTACTCAAAATAGAAAAAATTAGCCAGGCGTGGTGATGCGAGCCTGTAGTCCCAGCTACTTGGGAGGCTGAGGTGGGAGGATTGCTTGAACCCAGGAGTTTGAGGTTGCTGTGAGCTATGATGAGGCTACTGCACTCTAACCAGGGTGGCAAAGGGAGATTCTGTCTCAAAAAAAGTGTATCTATAAAAGGTAAGGATTTGAAAAATAACCAATAGTATTATCATATCCCCAAATTAATAATTCCTTAACATCATGAACTATCCAGTCATTGCTCAAATAACCCATATCTCATTTTTAACCTATTTATATTGTATATATTGAAGGTATATAACATGCTTTGATAAAAATATACGTGGTCAAATGATTAGTATAGTCAAGCAGATTTATCTATCACTTTCCATAGTTACCATTTTTGGGGTCAGCTTTTAAAATTATATGTATATCTTGATTCATGTCAAGCTTTCTTTCACTTAAGTGTTTACCCAACCACACACCTACAGAGTTCTAATTACACAGCACATCAAGCTAGCATGGGGATTCAATGAAAGGCAGCCCATCTAGGGTGCTTGGCCAGCTACACAGTACGCAGGCTCTCTACCCAGAAGGTGGCCCGTCCCATGCTACAGACACTCCTGGTCTTGTAGCCCCCTGGCTGAAGCCCTGGCCTACTTCTCGCTAGTTTCCTCATCAACTAGATAGTTTCCTCATAAACTTTGAGTCTCTGGGGTCACAACACATTTTTGTTAAATATGGTGTATCAAACTATAGCCTTTAAAAACGCTATTTCTTTTTTTCTTATATATCTTAACTTACATAGCACTCACAGTGTATTTAACACTATTTTAAGTGCTCATTACATGTTAGCTTGTTTAATTCTTACAACAGCCCTTAAAGATTAGCTTGTAGTCACCAGAGGGAGAGGTCTCCCTCCTGCTTCTGTCGATTGCCCTTTGCGGATGGCTGGCATGTCTCCGTGTCACTAGCAGGCCACTCACATTGATCCTACCAACTGAAGATGCGCAGCCAGGCTCAGCGCTGCATGGACGCTGTCCCCGGAGGGCCTGGTTATACCGATCTGCTGAAGTGATTTTCCATCTCTTTTCTATTAGTAGGTATTGGGATGGTGAACACAAGTCCTGCATCTTCTGGGACATTGCCAGTTTTATATCATTTTAACTTTTTCAGGAAAGGTGAGTTTATATGGATAAATGTGATTTAACTGCAATGCCTTTGTAAATTATTTCATATGTTTTTGCAAGTTAGAAAAAAATCTATCATAAAGCCATGGTTCAGCTGTCAGCTCTGATACCTGACTGGCATGTCATGCCCTGTTTTAGTCAGGTGTCCGCAGCATTCTTCTTTCCTTACTGTTCGCACAGCCATGATTTGGCACCGCAGACAGGAGACAGGCCGACACACCTCCTTCTTCTCTCCTGCCTTTCATCCAAGTCTGGTTTTCCCGCAGCAAGTAGCATCTTGTCACCAGGTCACTTTTAGGGCACTGGAAAGTGTGGAAGGAGAGAGCCTTTGGGTCGTTCTGTGACAGTGCATAGTGTGTGCATTTACAGAAGGGGCCCAGGCCAGGCACGGTGGCTCATGCCTGTAATCCTAGCACTCTGGGAGGCCGAGGTGGGTGGATTGTTTGAGCTCAGGAGTTCGAAACCAGCCTGAGCAAGAGCGAGACCTCGTCTCTACTAAAAATAGAAAGAAATTAATCGGACAACTAAAAATATATAGAAAAAATTAGCCGGGCATGGTGGCGCGTGCCTGTAGTCCCAGCTACTTGGGAGGCTGAGGCAGGAGGATCGCTTGAGCCCAGGAGTTTGAGGTTGCTGTGAGCTAGGATGACGCCACGGCACTCTAGCCCAGGCAACACAGTGAGACTCTGTCTCAAAAAAAAAGAAGGGGCCCTACCTGGGCGAATGCTGGTCCTGGTTGTGCATGGCACACAAGCAGTATGTGAGTGCTGTACCTGCTGTGTGTGTGGCCACTTGCCAAGGCACCAACAGCTGCAGCGCCTCAGACAGAGAGCAGCCATACCATGCAAAAAACATAAGGCAAAACAGAAAGACTTTGTCAAAGAGACAAACTCTGGTCTAATGAAAGAATATCTCTTTAGCCAGGCCCTCCTGTGAATAGTGTTCACCCAGTGTTGAGCCTATCTTCAGTTGGTGGGTTGAATGCGAGTGGCCTGCTAGTGATTTGGAAACACTCCAGCTGTCCTTTGGAGGACAATTGATGTAAGCAGGATTGGGACCCAGGTTAGTGTGGCCTCTTGGTAGCAAGACTGCAGGTTTTATTCTGGCTAAGTTTGAAGGATGCAGCTGGCATGGTATATTGTGGCTTGGTTCAAAAAGTAGTTTTGCTCTGCAGGACTGCAACAATCGATACTGCATTAATGGCAGGTGCTCCCGGGCTATGCGTAAGCTCCTTCTGTCATTCCTGCTCGTGCTCTGTAGAGCTCAGGGTCTTAGACACAGTAGGTGCTCAGTAAATACGTAGTGAATGCACGAGCACATAGTTCATTGATCAGAATGCTTATTTATTGCAGTCCTCAACAATCCTAAAGCTAGTGTCATGGCCTTTTCCTATGTCCTTACCAGATCTTCAGACATCACTTTTCGTTATCTGGGATTCCTCCTTGTTCTGCCTTTGCCAGGAGGTTCAAGGGCCTTAGGAGGGTTCCTCAGGCCACACCCTGATCTGATTTCATGGTTCTTGGTTTCCAGGGATTGGCCCTTCCCAAACCTAATTGCTTGGTCGGCTACCCACAAAATAGCCTCTGGCTTGCCCTCACCCCATGGGCATTGTAACCCACTGAAGTCTCCCTCTTCTTAGTGTTCTTAAGCTGGGGGGATTTCTGGCTGTCACATAGACCACATAATATAGGAGAGGTGGTGATTGTGTGCCAGAGAATCCCCAGAAACTTAGGGATTGGGGTGGAGTCCTATGGATCTTTTAAAGAGCACAGCGACATGATGCAATGATGAGTGGCAGCAAGTGAATACTCTGTCCAACTAGAAAGTCAGCCTGGAATTGGCCTAGTTGTTCTCAGCCTGGGTTTGGAATGTAGCCAGGCTTTGGGATTTTATTGACCATACGTCACCAATTCAAGTACTTTTTCAGAAGTGACCCCCTGGTTTTCTTCTTACTGTACCTCCTAAATTTCCCCGTAGGTTGCCTTTATGACTTTTATAATCATAAAGTTAAAAATAAAATGCCTTCTTAAAAATTAATGGAAGTTCGAGAACATCACGTCATCTGTTAAATTACCTAGTGAGGCACGTACCCCCGTCTTCCCCCATCTGTTTATTATTCAATTAATAAAGTCCAAGGGATGTTTGTGCTTGAGGCTTGAGGACTTTGGCTGCTTGTATTGGAATCTGTGAATTTAGTCCAAATTGATAGTGCTCTGGTATTTGTGGAGGCTTTTATTTATTTATTTTATAAAAATTCGCTTACGTGAAGGCACGTTTTCTAAAAACTGACCACGTAGAGTTCAGGATAAACAGCTTTCTAGGAAGTGCTTTGTTGAATAATAGGGATGTGGATTTACTGTAGGGGTCTTGAATATTTTTTAAATGCATTGTTTTAAGTTAGTGGGAGGCAAGGATGAAGGGCAATTTCGAGATAAGCCCTGTGAGTCATTTCGTGTTGCAGTGAGGAGTTGATGGGATCGGCTTTGGCGTTCACACACAGTCCTGACGCAAAAAGTGTATCCAAGTACAAGGCTGCCCTGGACTCCGCGGCAGTCGAGGGGCCTTCGTTTTGGCTGGGATTTGGGAATTGAGCGTGTGGTGAGTCTAACTAACACTAGAAAATCAGTTCTTACCCTTTCCCTGCCCCAATCCTTAGAGCTTTTCTGTCCCTGTCACAGTGTGTGCAGGATGCTCCCCTCCTTCCTTATGTACTTTCTCTGTGAGCACTCATTTATTTCTTGGCCGCTTATCTTTTTATTAATCAGACTTTCTCCCTTGGCCAAGCTCCTCTCCCAGAGGCCTTGCTGGGGTCTTCTGTTGCACACTCACCAGTTAGAGTGGTTCTGGGTTTCAGAAGCAAATGTTGACTTCTGTAAATGGTAACCACGAACCTGGAGTGCAAAAATCATATCGGAAAAACAGAATACCTATTGTGTGGTTGGTTGGATTGTTTCTTGGTCTCTTGGCACCAGGAATGAGACACTAAATGACCCTGCATTTTGGAAACCCTTTGAGGATTTGGAAACGGATGAATTTTTAGTGCTCTTGGGGGCTTCAGCCTGCAGCTATTAAAGTTAGAGGGAAGGGGCTATTACTAGTGGTCGTGAAGGGTGAAATTGAGCAGGTTAAAGAGGAGGGCCTGGCTGCTTCATCTCTAATTTCCTTTGGGATCTTTGACAGTTCCAATCGATTGCAAGAAAATTCTTACTGTGCACTGACAAATAGCTGTTTTGGGTCTTAGTTTCCTCGTCTTTAAAAGAGGGACTGAGTTGGACTGAGTGAGTCCTGTGCTCTCTCCAGCTCCAAAATTTTGTGTGAAAATCAGGTGGTTATATGGATTCAGGTACAGTTGAGGAATGTTTAGGCTTTCTAAGAAACTAGTGATTTGGTTGACTTGAAATAAAAAATCCATAAAAACCATCTTAGAACCAGTATAGTGAATATGTGGGGTAATGATACTGCTGATGATAGCTACCTTTAATGAACACTGTGTATGAGACATTGTTCTCATTTTTACACATACTAATTTATTCAATCTACATAACCCTATGAAGTAAGGGCGGTTATTACAGACCATTCTATAGATGCAGAAATTGAGGCCCAGAGAGATTAGGTAACTTAAGAAAGATCACAAATTGGTAAGTGATGCAGCAGAGATTCACTTCCAGGTAGGCCAGCTCCAAGCCCAAGCTCTTCACCATTGTACTATGCTGTCACTGAAATGCACTAAGAGTGACTGGGTCATAGTAGATCCCCTTGGTGACTTCCCAGCCCTCACGTAACCCAGAGGAGCTTAGGAGTTTCTTACAATGCTGGGTGCAATGGCAAGACCAGGCTTGGTAGGATTGTGGGGGCGAGAGGTTTGTCTGAATTGGTTGCCTTGTGGGTGGCAGGCAGGGAGAGACACTAGACCACTCAGTTACTTGGTGTTGCTGTACCCAAAAGGAGCCTTAAGAAAGGAGACCATCTCTTCTGTCGTGCCTTCCCACGCTTCATCCCTTCAGCTGTGGCTCTTATTTTTCTTCAACTAGTTTCACTCGAGGACTCCTTAGAGCATTAGTTCTCAGTTGTGTCATGCGTCTTCCTGGGGGTGCCACTCCACCCTGCCAAGTCCAGTTTCAGTCTTCATCTGGCAGTCAGCCTGTCTCCTCACAACCCCGCACAGCAGCCTTATTCCTATTGTCTCCTTGTGCTTAGGTTGTTCCTGCCTCCGGGAATGCCTTCCCTTCTGCCCTCTGCCCATCCAAATCCAATTCTGACCTCCACAGAGCCACTCCAGCTCTCTTGGGGTTTCCCCTTTTTGGAACCTCTGGTGTTCTTTTCTTTACAGCAGTTTGGCACTTGCTGGTGTTGATATATGTTTTTCATTTTGCTTTCCAACTTGTATTGTAAGCACTTTGAAGGAAGGGAGTAGGGTTGGAAATTTAGATTGCTTTCTTTGTATTCAGGTGGGACTCAGATCAGTTCTGAATTGGTTTCTGGAACTTCAGTCTTTAATTTCCCTTATTAAGGATGCTTAGGCCCACACATCGGCCCACCAGCCTCTGGACCTAAATTCTAACAGGCTGTTTAGGAGAAATGAAAGGGAATCCTGTATTGTATAGCTGCTAATAAACTTATGAAATTCATTACCCTAAGGGGGAAAGTATGCACAAAATGATAAATCATTAATGACAGTCACCTGTTCTATTAAGAGATGGCTAAGGTACTGTGTCATCTTTTGGGACTTCTGTTGATGACAGAATACTCAAGTGTACTGAGCTGGGTATGGTCAATTTCATCTTGTGTGCCAACGTTGATTAGTTAGTAGTGGCGTTCTCAACTGAGTGTTGAGAAGGATTCTGAGGCTCTGTCTAGTTGCCATGTCTGCCAAGGGTGGGCTCTGTGGAAGAAAATGGTGGCAGTCATGAGATATTTTCTATCTTCCTAGAACTCTGAACTCAACATGAAGCTGTCCCTCTTGGTTTAGCAGAAGCAGAAATGAGAAGTTTGCAAAGCATGTATATACCTGAAGCCTCTGGAGCCCATCATGAAAGTGCACCTAGGATGCAAGATACTGTTTCCCCCTCATACTTTGGTCTATTTTAAGTTAGAAATAGCCAAAGGATATCTGAGAGCTCTATTCAGAATGTCAGAAGCCAAAGTGAAGTGCCTCTTGCTTCCTTGTATTAATAATAGCAGATGACTTGTGCAAAGCCAGCCACAAGGCACTCCCAGCCCACTCAGCTGCTTGGCCAAGGGGTCACACAGCCCACTCGCTGCCCACTGATGGCTGTGGCAAATGTGTGCCTCCCAGAAAGCTCTTCTTATGATGAGCCCTTGCTTTGACCCCCACCAGAACTTACACAGGGCAGGGGTCACCTCTCTCTTTAGCCCTGACCTTGGGGGAACTAACTCTAAAGATTCCTCTAGATTTCTTTCTAAGAAAATGCATATTTTTTTAGAAGGGACTCAGGGCTTCACCTGAGACTGCCTTAATGGATAGTTAACGCTTAGCTGAGGAAAGGACGATAGCATCAAAAACTGCCCTAGAGTTTTGTTTTGCTCAAGACCTATGGTTTTCAAACCGGGTCTGCATCAAAATCACCTGGAGGGTGTGTGAAAATGCAGATTCCTAGGCCCCATCTCAGAGTTTTTGACTTGGTAGGTCTGGACTGGGGCCCAAGAATTTAAAATTCTAACAACAGGTTACTGATACTGCTGGTCCAGGGATCAGACTTTTTAAGAACCACTGCTCAGGACCAAAACCATGCTGGTTCTTATTGGTAGCTGGGCAGGGAGACAGACTTTTCAGATGATCTTGCCTTAGCTTTTTTCCTAGGCTTCCAAATAGATTAAAAATATATTTTAAGTTAAATAGCATATGCTTATGGCTAAAACAAAATCTAATGTGATCTTTTTTTGTTTCTTCCTATTCTCCAAAGCTACCACTTTTTAAGTGTCGTGGCTTTTGTCTTTTTCTTTTTAAAAACTTTTTTGGTAATCACCTTCCTATCTCAAAATAATGTATGTTTCTGCTGTTATTTCTCTGTCAACTATTTTTCAACATTATTTGTTGCTGTTCTGCTAGGATAGATGTCCGTTTAGCTCACTTAAACCAAATTCATCTCTCCTTTCTTGTCCTCATGGTGATATGACCGTATCACCATTTATGGTTTTCCTGATTACACTTTTAAATAACATGTTTATGCCTTTAATTCTTCTCCTACAATAAAGACGCTTTATAATTGGGAAATGTTGGTCTCTCTCTATCTTGGCTTTCAGTTCTCTTGCTCCTTCTCTCCCCTGTTTTTTTGTACCTTACCTTTTACTTTGTCAAGGTTGGTCGTATTTACATTGCGTTTTGTAACTGTGGTTCATGCTTTGTGTGTAGGTTGCAATTCATACTTTGTGTGTAGTTGAAAATCAGCCAATCAATCAACAGTGGCACTGTTGTGTCTGTAAATATTGTTCATGGAAAATTCAAATGGTACATTGTAATTACATTTTTTGTACAGCTTTTTGTTTTTCCTAAAGTCTCTAATCGCCTCCCCCCATATTATTTGACTGTGTCCTTAAGTTTTTTCCCTCGGAACTCTCAATTCAATCAGGTATTTTATTGAGTCCCCTTTTTAACTTGGAGAGTCCCCTTTCCTGGGATTTACTAATCCTCCTCCATTCTGGACTGGTTGTTCTCTGGGTCTGCTTACACAGCTGTTAGCCTGGAACTTTCCTTTAGTGCTTGCCTGAGTTGGATTTTCAATTGGATTTTATTCTAACTCTAGTCATTGATTAGTTCCAAACCTTTTGTGTGTTTTTTTTTTTTGTAGCCCAGATACCAATTAGAGGTGTTACCAAGGAGATCTTAAAGAACAAAATGCATTTTCGAAAGCAGAGCTTTAAAATTTAGTATGTGAGTTCATCACAGGTTAAGTGTAAATGAGAATCAGCTGTCTTTAGATTAAGCACTATTACATAGTGTTTTTTGGTTTTTTTGTTTTTTGTTTTTTTAGAAGATTAAAAACGGAAGTAAAGCAAGGATTCCAAATGCTCTTTCCAGAGGAGCCCAGCTGCTTTGCCATCTTGGTCAGTCTGAAATTGGAGCTGTCTCCAGGGGTTGAGGGGTGCATGGTACGGTGGGAAATGCTAGATTAAGATTTAACCCAAGTCCTGATTTGAAATCCTGGCTTTGGTTCCTATTAGCTATGATCCTCCTCACATTATGGACAATAAGCCCAGCCTTCCTGGAATATTGGGAAGATAAAATAAACCAAAGGATAGAAAGGCACATGGGAAAATTGGGATGTACTTTATATACAGGTTTTTTTGGGTTTTTTTTTTTTTTTGAGACAGAGCCTTGCTCTGTTGCCCGGGTTAGAGTGCCGTGGTGTCAGGCTAGCTCACAGCAACCTCAAACTCCTAAGCTCAAGCGATCCTTCCGCCTCAGCCTCCCAGAGTGCTAGGCTTACAGGCGTGAGCCACCATTCTCGGCTATATACAGGTTTTCATTGTGAAGTTGTGATCAGATGTTGGATATTGCTACAGGAGCAAAACTTGCAAAAGCCAAACCAGAGAAGATTGAGCTAGAATTTAATGCAAATCAAATAAAATTTATAGTTAATTGGACACATTTAATAATCTGAACCAACATTTTATTGCAGGGTCACCAACTGAAATGCCATTGGAGGGCCAGGTGGTGGTGGGAGGTACAAAACCAAAGGCTGTCACCCGTCCAAGGGGGAAGCCAGCACTCACTCCAGCTGCTTGTTGCCCTGTAGTAATGAGGGCCCAGTGTTGCCAGGTCTTCTGATTTTTCAAGCTTAAAATCTGGATTTTTATGTGAAACCAGTTAATTTTTACATGCTGTTAGCCAGTTTAAAATTGTTCTTAACATTGGGCAAGCCAAGCAAAGCACATATGTAGTTCACCAATTTAAGTCCTCTGCTTTACTCTGTGGGAATTAAGTGTAAATTGCAAACAGCTCATAAAAATTATTCTGAGTATTTCATTTACACAGCTGATTATAGTGGTTATTTGCTCATCTTCCAGTTTTGTGATATCTGTACTTGGAATGATATTCCCCAGTACCTTTCTCTAGGGAATAAAGACTAATATGGAGGTGAACATGGCCAGAGTAGATCCCTTTAGAACACAGTGAGAAACTTCCCACTAGGTTAATGTTCATTGGATGACCCGAGCTTCAGGGGCGTGGTGGTTTGGCCAGTGACCAGCTCACCTTGTCTAGCATGTAGGTTTCCATCTTGTCCGCAAGGATTCTGTGGAAAAATTCATGAAATGCTTTCCTTATGCAGCTGGATACGCTAGGTATAGCATACTTCCCCAAACTGCCACTTTTCTGAAATAAGATATGAAGTTAGTTGGATGTCACTTTTTAAAGCAGTGGCACTCCCATTTCCTATGCTCTGTGCTCATAAATAAGCTTTGATGGTAACCCACTTATATAGCACTTTCTTCGCAGAACGCCTTCATCCACATTCTCATTAGTTTCTTGCCACAGTCCTGTGAATTAAGTAATTCCTCCAGATTTTTGGCCAGAGTCTGCTTCAAGTTTACAATCTGTGGTTTCCCTTTATCTAGGATGTTTATCCTCTCCTCTCTTTTTTAATTGCCACCAGCCTAGCTTCTCAGAGAAGTTGACTTTGTCAACACAAAGGGCCTGGGTTGATGAGATTCCAGGTAGTGTAAGGAACATTACATGCAGACTTGGGTAATTAAGGGACAGCTGGTGCGGGGGTGGGCAGGACTGTCTCTAGGCGTTATTTTGAAATTAGCTTCATCCCTCTTCCTTTTCGCCTGTCTCCTTTTTACCTTCCTTTTGTTCTCTGCCTCCCAGAGCCAGTGCCCTCTGACTGGTATGCAGAGCCTCCTGCATGCAGAAGCACCCCTGCTTCTGCCCTTCTGCTGGATCATGCTAGCTATTTTTGCTCCTTCCAGCCTTCCCTCAGATCACCAACCCCCCATGGCCCCCAATAACTGCAAACAGTTTTGCTGGCTGCACTGGGTGGGAGACGGGTAAAGTATTTGTCAGCAGACTCTTTCATTCCCTGGAACTGTGTTCTACAAATCCCAAGAAGATGTGGGGTATTGCTGTTGGTAGAGGGAGGGAGGAGGAAAACTAAAATGCATGGAGACAGTAGATGTGTAGAATTTGCAGATGTCATACTGTCTTGACTCTTTCAGAGCTTTAAGCCATCCCGAAGGTTCCTGACAGGTAGTAATTTGTAATTTTGCTAAGACACAGATTTGAATTGCAGCTGGTTATAACTTTCAGTAATTAAAACTTTCTTTGTGAAAAATGGCTCTTTTGAAAAGAGAATCAGCTGCTACTATTCACGATGTTAGGGAAGAAAAAGCAAAGACGTCTGAAGAAGTGATAGGTCTTAGCCAGAAAAGGGGAGTTCGGGATGAATTAAAGACTAGAATGATGAATTTTGCTGTTCTGGGAATAACTCCACCATTTATGCCATAGGGAAACAAGGAAGTCCTTGAAGGTTTTAGCATTTGCTTGAGCCAGGGCAAAATTCATTTGGGTGAGATAGTTTTAGAGAAAGTTGAAAAGGGGGTTAACTTGCAGTGGGAAGTGAGACATTAAAAAAAATAAATCAAGAAAAAGCCAGAAGCCTCTACAACCTTTTCTGTATTTATGGGTTTGGGGATTTATGAAGCTGTCTGGATGTGCTTCTCTGGAATGTCAGGGCTCCATTGTACCCTGGTCATTGGACTTGTTCAGGCAGGTGCTGCAGGGCCAGCTGTCAAGGGTATTGTGAAGGAAATTCCTGTGTTTGGTTTCCGGAGGCCTCGTTTGTAGACATTTAAGTTTCTGTATCTCTTTCTGATGATTCTTCCTTCCTTCCAGCTCCCCTTTTTTTTTTTTTTTTGGTGCCTCTTAGCAGCTAGAGACAATCAGCACCAACTTGAAAGAAGCAGAGGCTTGTGGTCTGGTCAGCTAGTCCTTACACCTGAATACACAGGCTGCTGCCAAGGCCCTGGACCAAACCTCGAAGTAAGAAATTACTTTTCCTTCCCCTCTCTTTTAAAATTTCCTCCTCCCCAGCCCTATCTAAAATTGCCACCCAGGCCTGTTCCAGCTCTATATAGCTGTAGCTCCCGCCTGCTTCACTTGGGCAGTCTTTTCTGAGTGATGGAAGTTAGCAGATGAAAGTAATTTATGCCTAAGGTGTGAATGAGGTTGGTCTTTGAATGTTTGCATTTTAAAATCAAATGAGGCTTGGTGGTTGCCAAAGGCTGAGGGGAAAGAGGGAATGGGGTGTTAGTGTTTAATGAGTACATGGTGTCTTGCATGTTGTAGGTCTACAAACAAATAGTGACTAAATGAAGACTTTGTTGGGAAGATTAAAGAGTTCTGGAGATAAGTAGTGGCGATGGTTGCAGGACAATGTGAATGTACTTAATGCCACAGAACTATACACTTAAATGGCTAAATTGGTAAATTTTATGTTATACATATTTTACCACAATAAAAAATTAAAAATCAAATCAGGCTTTTGCAAACACAAGTAATATAAGATCTTTTAGAAAATTTGAAAAATACACAAAAGGACAAGAATATGGGAGTTATAAATCTTCCCACTGCTAACAGTTTGCATTTTACTGCATTTGTATTAATATATCTTTCCAGTCTTTTTTTCTGTGCAAATATGCTTTTTAAAGATACACAAAAGTGGGGCTAAATTATACATATTGTTTTGTATTTCCCACTTACTAGATCATGAAAGAATATTCATCACATTTATCAACACATTATTAGTTTTAACAGTTGCTTGATAGTCCATCATTCCTGACTCCCAGGTAAGGTCCTCTTCCCAGTATCAAATGCACTCTCCTTGTATCCTGTATACTTCTTTTGTATCACTTATCAGATTTTTATTTTTATTTTTATCTCCTCACAAGAGTGTAAACTTGGTGAGAATAGGTATTGTGTGTGTTAAGCTCACCATTTCATCCCCAGTGCTGACACAGTGTCTTGCATGTTGTAGGTCTACAAATAGTGAATAAATGAAGACATTGTTGAACATTTCATTGCCTGTTTTTGCTCAGATAGGATAACCTTTAAATAAAACTTTGTACAAATCCACAATTATTTCCTTATTAAAAATTCCTATAAGTTTAATAGGTTTACTGTTTCTAAGTATTAAAATAATATGTGCTCACTGTAGAGTTTCAGAAAACAGAAGTGAGCAAAGAAAAAAGATCACTCACAATCCTTTTTCTGGACTCTGGAATAATTTAAATAGCATAATTATTTGTTCCTCAAAGGTTTGAAGAAATTGCTTGTGAAGCTATCTGAGCCCAGTGCCTTTTGGGGTAGGTCATAATTTGACAATTATACATAATTCTGTGATTGTTGTTATAGTCAGGTTTTTTACTTCTTAAGTTAGTTTTGGTCTTTTATATTTTTCTCTGAGAGTATCCATTTCGTCCAAATGCACTTTTTTTGCGGGGAGGGGAGACAGAGTCTCACTCTGTAGGCTGGGTTAGAGTGCAGTGGCTTCATCGTAGCTCACTGCAACTTCAAATTCCTGGGCTCAAGCGATCCTTCTGCCTCAGCTAGGACTGCAGGTATGCACCATCTTGCCCTCTAATTTTTCTACTTTTAGTAGAGATGGGATCTCACTCTTGCTCAGGCTGGTCTCAAACTCCTGAGCTCAAGGAGTCCTCCCACCTTGGCCTCCCAGAGTGTTAGGATTACAGGTGTGAGCCACTGTGCCCGGCCCTGGCTAAATTTTTAATTTTTTTGTAGAGACAGGATCTCACTGTGTTATCCAGCCTGATCTCAAACTCCTGGCCTCAAGCAGTCCTCCTGTCTCAGCCTCCCAAAGTGCTGGGATTACAGGCATGAGCCACTGTGCCCGGCCCCATTATAAGTTTCATAGCAGAGAAATGGTATAATCAGAGTTATGGTTTAGAAAGATTAATGATGAGAGAGACATAAAGATTGTGGATCTTAAGGTGAGAAAGAGAAGTCCTGAACTAGTGGGATAGCGGTGGCAAGGAAGAAAATTCCAGGCAGGAGACAACATCTGGGAGAGCTTGGGAAGTGAGTAAATAGAGTTGAAGGACCTGAAAATTGCTCAGGCATCCAACTTGGGCTTTGGGAACCATGCACAGCGCCTTGTGAGACCAGGGTGGGAGATCTGTCCTGTAGGTGAAAGAGTGGGCTCCTATCTGGGCCTTTCCTCTCCTTATCACATCTCTCTTGCTTTTAGCCTGAGCACCCCCTGGCCTCATACCTGGAGCTATCCAGGCCTCTTGTTAAGCTGTTGCTTTTAGAATGTACCCCTTAGATTTCATCTGTGGCCCTATCCTATTTCTAATGGTTCTTATACTTTAAAGCCAGGTCCATGAATAGAAGGCTAGCCCGTTTCTGTTTACCAGTATAGTCATAGATACCCACTAAAATGGATTTGCTAGAATTATGTGCATTGCCCACTACACCACCAAAGGTGTGACTTGGGGAGCTGGGTTGGTAACGATGTCATCAGTCTCTGTAAGAAATGCAGGGGAAGAAGCAGGTTTAGGGAAAATAATAGCCTCCACTTACAAATGCTGAGTTTGAGCTTCCCTTGGGATAACAGGTGGAGACAGTAGGCAGACAGAGCCCAGAAGAGGGAGGGTGAGCAGGGACTGCCCAGGGTGTGGGAGCAGATGCACTCATCTTGGGGAGAGGAGGAGAAAGCCAAGGGTGGGACTGGTAGCCCGAGTGTTGAGGGTCAGGCAGAGGGGCTGAATCAGGAGACCAGGAGGGATAAGCCACAGATGCAGAAGAGCCAGCAGAGGTGAGTGAAGAGGGGAGGGAGAGGTGGAGGCCAGTGGCTCCAGATGGCAGAGGGACTGGAAACAAGGCAGTGGGTAGCCTGTCAGATGTCACTGGTGGCCTCACTGAGGGCAGACAGTGAACTTGCGAGTGCAGAGGGTGAGCCCGGGCAGGAGAAGGCTGTGGTGAGTCAGGGAGCTTGGTGCTGGGCCAGGGAAAGTGGTTGCTTGGGGATAAACAGTTATGTTTTGAGTGGTGAAGACTTGACTCTGTAGGTGGAGGGGAGGGAGGGGGAGCGGAAAGGAAGCGGCTGCCATGTGTGTGCCTAACTTTCACTACTGTGAAAATCTGTGCGCTAGATGCTCTTATCTTTGTTTTACAGATGAGAAAACTGAATCACAAAGAGGTTAAGCAGCTTATAAAGGTTGCACAGCATTTATGTGGCAGCGTTGGGATGACAGGCCAAGAGCGCAGGTGAAAGGGTTCCTTGTGGCTCTGGGAAGGAGATGGGGAGGGGGCTCAAAGGAAGGGGGCTCAAAGGAAGGGGGCTGGCAGGGTCCTTCCTGGCTGCCCTGTGTTTTCTTAGTGACAAGATGACTGGGCGTAAGTGGTTGTGGGGTAGAAGACCTGGTAAGCTTTGAAACAAGTGCAGTGGCACCAGTAAGGGCGCTGAAAGAGAACCCCTGAAAGGATTCCTGAGCAGTGGAATCCTCCAGATGCCCTTGAGGGCCAGGAACAGGAGAATGGATTAGCAAGGTGATGTGAACCAGGAGCTAGCTGAGGATGAAACAGATGCTGCCCCTGAGTGTATGATTGCTGAGACCAACCCTGGGGTGTAGGCTGGACAGTGGTGAGTCTGGATGAGGACTCAAAGCCTGGGAGAACACTACAGATCTGGAGGGAGCTGGGGAGGGAGCTGAGCACTGGGACTGGGGTTGTTGGAGGGACTGGGATAGGAGACCAGGCCAAGCCCAGGGAGGCCAGGCATGTACCAAGGCCAGGCAAGGAGTTTGTGCAGGCACTGCTGGTTGTGAAGTCAGATTCCAGTGGGGCCTTGGTATCCTCACGTGCTGAGAGGGTAGTCATATGGGCATGTCATCGTGTTAGGCTGAATTTGAACAGTCATAGGATGTTGCCAGATTCCTCAAAGCCAAAAAGATTGCTAGTTGGGGGAAATGACAGGAAGCAGGATTTCTAAGTTTGTAATTTTGGATTTGGGGGTATTTGGGTGTTAAAAGTTCAGAACATTGCCATGCTAAAGAGAGTTGGAGGTGCATGTCCTTAGCATGGGGGGATGTTATGGAACTGGGTGGACAATCTAGATGGGTGACAAAGACCTAGGATGAGTGGGGGTGGAGGTGGAGAGAGATTGGAGGTATGTTTTCCACTATGACCTGGAGGTTAGTGAATATCAATTTGTAGGGTGAGGAGAGGGATGTATATAGCCAGATGAGCTTGCGTGCTGCCAAGATTGAGTGCAGAGTGTTCCCGGGTGTTTTCTACCGGGACTGCTTTGCATCTAGCTGGATTCTCTGGATTCTTTTCCAATACTATTTTCCCAATTGTTGCTTGCCTCCAGAGCTACGCACTACCTGATAAATGCTGATCAATGTAGTCTTTCTCCCACCCTGAACCAAAGCCAGTGTCTGAGGGCCAGATGAGACGAATGCAGGGATTTCAGTGAGTGACATAGATTCCGTAAGCCACAATAAGAATAGGAGCCAAAGAAAGGGATTTAACTTAGTCTTCACAAAAAACAGGCTACATTAATTTAACTTTGCAGTTATGCTAAGGTGATAGGGCTTTGTCATTGTGTTACAACACTCACATTTAATAGCATCTTAGATTTAAGGAATTATCATACCACGTTTATACAGCCTTATAATAAAGGCTGTTTAATTGGAATGATCGTGCTAGCAACATTTTTAGTGTAAGTGTAAGGTAAGAGGCTATGCAAACATTGATTTAAATTATTTTGTTTTCTGAGTCCTTAAATTCACCAAGGATTCAACCAAAATCCTTTTTTTTTCTTTTCGAGACAGGGTCGTGCTCTGTCACTCTGTTGGCTAGAGTGCAGTGGCGTCATCCTAGCTCAGAGCAACCTCACACTCCTGGGCTCAAGCGATCCTTCTGCCTCAGCCTCCCGAGTAGCTGGGACTACAGGCCTGCGCCACCATGCCTGGCTAATTTTTTCTATATATTTTTAGTTGTCCGATTAATTTCTTTCTATTTTTAGTAGAGACGGGGTCTC
>NW_012151241.1:341580-347039 GCF_000956105.1 Propithecus coquereli | reverse complement strand
CAGCTACTCGGGAGGCTGAGGCAGAAGGATTGCTTGAGCCCAGGAGTTTGAGGTTGCTATGAGCTAGGCTGACGCCACGGCACTCACTCTAGCCCGGGCGAAAGAGTGAGACTCTGCCTCAAAAAAAAAAAAAAAAAAAAGAAACTAAGACAGAAGATAGTTGGAACTGAAAGGAATTATTGGCTCAGTAGCCAAATGAAGATGGGAGTTACAGCCTCCTTGAGTCCTGTTTCACAAAGGAAATAAAATGCTGTGTTAAAACTCACTGATGCGTCTTGGGCTTCTCCAGTTTCCTTTTGACCCTCCTTCCTTTTGCCTCCAAACTGAATGTTGCAAAAGAAAATAACCTTAATCAAGACCATACCCTTTTGGGCCCAGGATTCGGTGGCTCTGTTTCTGGCACAAAGACCAGGCCCAGCCTAGCCCTGTATGTCATTCTTTGATTTTAGAAGGAAAAAGCTCTGTTGTTTTGGGAAAAGGTGATATTGAATTTTCTGATGTTTCTTTTATTCATTTGTTTTTGGTTCATCTTCCTAGTAGGATAATGTTATGTTACTTTCTGATTTAGGCACACAACTTTTTAAATGCAACTGAGATTTCATTTATGCTAGAAATACTTAATGAGTTTCTGTTACGTGCCAGGCCCTGTTCTGGGCCATATGTCTTCCATAAAATGGGAGCTCAGTAAACATTTTATTATTGTCCATTAGGGTTCTTGTCAACAAAACTGACTACGAACCACATTCTCTTTCTTCACTAAAATACTGTCCCCTTTGTTTGGAGCGTGAATCCCACTCTGCTTACCCTGAGACTTGGCTCAGCCATTGCTGCCTCTGAAAAGCCTTCCTAGGTAGTATTAGCCACTTCCGCCCACTGTGCCTGTGATGTACTTTGTACATGCATCTTGTAGGGCTGGTACCTGGTGTTTACCTCCAGGAGGTTGAATAGGGTAGGAAAGTCTGCCTGGGGTGGGTAGTCTGAGTTGGGATGAGGTGGTGAAGTGGGTCTGAGCCAGGTCCTTGAGGGAGGGCTGGAAGTCAATTCAAAGAGCCCAGAGACACAGTGCTGAGTTCAAAGAGTAGGCAGGACATATAAAATGGGACATGAAGACAGGGTCAGGAATGGGACAGCAGCATGATCAAAGAGTGGGAGCGGGCCGGGCGTGGTGGCTCACGCCTGTAATCCTAGCTCTCTGGGAGGCCGAGGCGGGCGGATTGTTTGAGCTCAGGAGTTCGAGACCAGCCTGAGCAAGAGCGAGACCCCGTCTCTACTAAAAATAGAAAGAAATTATCTGGACAACTAAAAATATATAGAAAAAATTAGCCGGGCGTGGTGGCGCATGCCTGTAGTCCCAGCTACTCGGGAGGCTGAGACAGAAGGATTGCTTGAGCCCAGGAGTGTGAGGTTGCTGTGAGCTAGGCTGACGCCACGGCACTCATTCTAGCCAGGGCAACAGAGTGAGACTCTGTCTCAAAAAAAAAAAAAAAAAGAGTGGGAGCAGGTTGAGAAGGAACAAGCAGGATCTGGGGCAGTTGCCACAAATGACAATGTGGCATCTGTGGCTTAACTTTAGGCTCATAATAAAGACATGAGTCACAGACATGGAACACTTCATCTCTTTGCTCACATAAGAACAAGCAGTCTTGTTGGAGGTAAAGTCTATATTTGATTTGTAACTTCAACATGTATAACAGAACAGGACACACAGTAAATGTCTAATAAATGCAATTAATAAATGAAGATAAAGACCATTAAAAATATCCACTTTCAACATGGTTTAAAAATTTCTAAAGCAGAAGAGGTTAACAGGCTAAAGGCCTATTGGCTGCTGTAATTTATAGGCATAGCGTTAAGGTCCTCAGTAGTTTGCAGGGATCCCTGCACTCTTAAAACTTTGATTCCTTGGATCTTTACAGTAGATAATCCAGCTGGGGTACAATTTCATATCTCACTGGGGGGGGCCTGTCATTTAACCATATCCTAAAAACTCCTTAATTTAAAGTTTTGGAATATATTTATATTTATTTGCATTGCCTGATTTTTAGTACAGTAAATTTGAAACAATATATTAATTTACTTGAAGCAAGGAATTTTACCTTTAATCATTTCCCAGAGCCCCCTGCAAGGGAAAATTATGTTTTAAATAATTTTATTTTCAGCAGGAAGGTGTAGAAAAGGATAAAATAGATCCTGAGCCACAAGAACCTCAAAGCATATCAGTCCTTGTGGTTTTTCCTATTTGATACCATGCTCTTTGGAAGATGCAATTTTCTGCTTCCATTTCTGTTGTCGACATGCCAGGATTTCCAGCAAAGTGGGCCTAGAGTTTTGCTGGAGGTTACTTTTCCTTGGAAGCAATTCAAATAAAATTATCATTCCGTTTCTCCCTTTTCATTTGACATTTGACTAAAACAATGCTTTGGCAGCTAGACAGGAGCTCTTAAGAGCTTCAGTATTTTTCTCCCAATCTTTGCCTTTCAAGAAGTGCCTTTTCAAAATGTGGTTTAGAATTGAGCATAGAAATAAAAACACAGAACTGATTGCCTGGAGACCCAAACTCTAGGAACAAGGAAGAAAGAACTGGAGGGAACACGAGGGAAGTTCCGGCTCTGCCCGGGTAAGTGGTCACCCATGGTAGTGTTTCACTTCCTGGTCTCAGAGAACCTGTCACCTTTGCCTTGTTGGTCTCTTGCCACACCAAGTTCCCAGCCCTAGGATATCCTTCTTAAATCCTTCCTTCCTGTACCAAAGCTAGTGAGCGTTACACTATATACGGATTCATTCTCACTTTTATTCTTTTCTTAGAGACAATTCCTAGAAGTCATCCAGAATTTTACCTTTCCATACTTTGAAGGTCCTAATTATAATCCTACTTACTCTCAACTATAATAAGATCTTCGACTATAAGATTTTTCTAGCACAAGTTCCTTTCTGCCACCCTACCCCTATTAATAATTTAGAAAACTTTAATAAAACTCATCCTATTTTCTTTTTTCTGCCTGTGCTGTTGATTCTGTGAACTTCATTTCCACCAGGAAGTCCTGATTCCGCAGATGTGGCTTAGGTACGCCTCCCATGTACCTAATAGTGCCCTGTACTTCCATGCCATGGTACTCTCTCTCTATTAAACTGCAGACTTGGTTAATTACCTCACTCAGGACTGGCTGTGAGCTCCTTGAAGGTTAGAAGCAAGTGTTTGTTACTCATCTTTGTCTCCAGCTGGTCCAGTGCCTGGCACAAGGCAGCATTTTATAAATGTTTGTTGAATTGTGTATATTCCTGCCTCCCCTGGGAATCTTGCTTGTTCTACAAATTACAAACCTCTGGATTTGTCTTTGACCTTTCCTCTGCTGTCTCATTGTACACCTCCAGCCTCATGAAATCTTCCTTCTCCCTAAACAAACCCTTGGGCTCCTGTGCCATTACTCTCCTTTTTATTTCCAGGGTTTTCGTTGGAGTAGTCCATACTCACCCTATCCATGGTTTTTTCCCCCCGGACTTCCAGTCTGATTAGATGTGCCTCCTGTGTTTTTCCTTAGCACTTGAATTCTTCCCTGAAAAGACTTCAAACAGGTTTCTGCAATCATTGTTTTATGTTTCAGTCTCTCATTAGACCATATTTCTGGAAGGCAAGGACTCAGTATCTACAGATCCAGATATGTGGAAGGTATTCCAGAAATGTTCGTTAAATAAATAATTAACCTAATCCCCCCCCCACAAAGAATCTTTACATATATCATTGTGGTGGTACGTTGGTTATTATTTTTTAGCTCTCCCACTGGCACAGACATTCATTTGGTACTATCTTGTTAAAGTACCAAGAACAAATAGAATGCAATTATTATAAAAATCTTCCCTAAATTCAAGAGGACACATCATTATAATTAATGTCCTTGCTGTAACATAAGTGACTTTAGACCAGTGTTGGTGAAAAGAGCAATCATTTAAAAATGTTTTTTCTACTTCATTTTTGTCTACTCTTTTAAAAGGGTACCAGGAGGGAAAAGTCATCTGAGAACATCCGTCATCTGTTTACTGCTTGAGGATATAGTGGGAAGTTGGAGAACCTGCCTTGTTATGTCTTTTGCTTTGGTCTCACGTTGGGCTGTAGCAACTCTGGGAAATTGACCATATCTCCTTTCTTAGCCTATTGAACTGGCTATGGTATTGAGGAGTCTCTGCTGTGGCAGGGCAAGGCCCAAGATCTTCATCTGTAATCACGTTTGTTTTGAAAGCCAAGGCATCTTTTACTAGAGGCACAGAGGGTTACTGGACTTTGGAAAACTGACAAGCATATGGACTTTTCAAATGCAGTGAGAGAATGTGCTATTCCCGAAATCTGCATATGCCCTTTTGATGAGTTACATCACTGGGTGCTGGCAGTGGTCTGGTTAACAGCTATTTGCTTTTCCAGATTTTACAAAATCAGTGGAAGGATTTTTGGTGACTTGTTAATTTTTCTGTTCAACTTCACTTCTTCCGAAAGGAAGTTAGCATAGATGTGTGTTCAGAAAATTAAGCTAGCTTTTGTTAATGACTACAAAAAAGATGACGTTAGTATAAAACTTCTATGTGGTTCAAAATACCAGAAACCAGATCAAATGACAAATCATAGACTGGGAAAAGATATTTCTAACATATATGACAGAGAAAAGGGCTATTATTTTCTTAATGCATAAAGAGCTTTCAAAATTATTTTGGGTAAAGAATCACTTTTTAATTTCAGAATATTATGGGGGTACAAGTGTTTTAGTTACATGGATTGCTTTTGTATTGCTTCAATCAAAGTTGTAAGTGTGCCCATCACCCAGGTAGTGTATGTTGCAGAGAATGAAATTTAAACATGAAAAGATACCTGGTTCCACTTACAATTAAAGAAGTGGAACTAATGAAATATGATATCACTATTAGATTGGCAAAAAGAATGTTGGATAACAGTGTTGATCTGTCTGAGTGTCTGTGAGTAAAAGACTAGTTAGTTAAATTATGGTGTATCCACACAATGGAATCCTATTCAGCCATTTAAAAGGTTTATAGTTTGTGCGGTGTATAGTGTGCTTATATTAATATTTACCTTCTGCTATTATCGGTTTATTGTTTCTCAGCTCCAAATCACCCTTTGTTGCCTGATCTATGAAAATGGATGTGCCCTTTAAATATTTTTCCTTTGCCAACTGAGAGGTAATTGACAAGTGGATGAGCTTTTTAAAAATAGGGAAGGGGCCGGGCGCAGTGGCTCACGCCTGTAATCCTAGCACTCTGGGAGGCCGAGGCGGGCGGATCATTCTGAGCTCAGGAGTTCTAGACCAGCCTGAGCAAGAGCGAGACCCCGTCTCTACCAAAAAATGGAAAGAAATTAATTGGACAGCTAAAAATATATGTTGAAAAAATTAGCCGGGCATGGTGGCGCGTGCCTGTGGTCCCAGCTACCCGGGAGGCTGAGACAGTAGGATTGCTTG
>NW_012151241.1:241693-340470 GCF_000956105.1 Propithecus coquereli | reverse complement strand
GTCTGTGAGCTGTGCCCACATTACTTGTTCCACGCCCGAACAAAGTGACCCAGGTGTGCCTGCAGTTTTGCTTTAGAAAAGTCATTTTGAGTTTGCAGATGACTGCAAATTAAGTAATCAAGGACAGACGGGATTGGGTTGACCATTCCAAGGAGTGCAGTTGGCTTGAAGAATCTGGAAACAATACTGACCACATTTGTTGGCATTAATTCACCGAAGCAATAATGCTCTATATAGAAAGTATGTTGTTTTTTTTAAAACAAATCATCAGTTCTGAGTATTTGTAGCAACTGAACTCTAACTTGGAACTGATGGTAAATTCTTTAAAAGCAACAAAAAAAAATCAGACAGTGTTATGCATTGGGAGCTTTATTAAAAAAACCTCCCACAGCATTTGGAGAACATTTTATCATCTCTCTATGCCACTTATAAAGATAGAATTTGAATCATGGGTTGTTTGATTTAGAAGGTGTAATGTGTTTCTCCAACCTAGAACTAGATAAAACTTTTGGGAGATTTAAGATTTTTCTCTTGACAAATAAACCGCCTTTATGTTAGAAGTATTTCACGATGATTCTTTTGTAGTATCTATAGTGGATAGATACAGATATTAAAGGGGATATCACTTGCTAACATTTTTTAAGACATATGTCCTCTATTGCATGCTGTTTCCTGTTAGTCTAGTTCATAAGCGTCACTCACAGTAGTTCTTTAAGATTCATTTCCTTTGGAACACAAGCTTATCAAACCTCCATTTTTCATCCCTTGCAAAATTCCGGCAGAAATAAAGAAGTGCTGTCTTTTGTGAACAGTCAAATGTCAGACCAGGGTTTTGGTGGCTGTATTGTTTTTCTAATCAGTGCAGGTCTGTCAAAATGTTACATTGAGACCTTTTTCTAAAGGCCCACCAATAACTCCCTCTTTTTGATATCACTGATAAATAAATAGAAAATCTTCTAATCTGTTTCATGATGTACAGTGGAAAATTGTAGAATTTCAGGGAGGATGGTTGTGTAATATGTAAGTTTATGTGCATTTGTAATTTCAGATTTTGCTATGCCTTATGAGATTAAAACAGGAAAACAAAACCAAAGATGTTTATTGTTTAATTCTTTGTTCTGTAACTTAAGAGATTTTGAGGTATGTTCTTCTCTTGTTAATAGTACAGATTTCTGGTAGGGGGAGTTTTTCTTAAAAGTGCTAGTCTTGGTTTACAGGTTTTTAAAACATGAGGCTTTCTTTTTAATATCAAAAGGTTTCTTGGATCCTTCACCTAATGGCAGTTGTACTTTTGAGTTTTTGGTCTGAGGGCAATTTTTGGTGCTTATGTGGATGGAAGGACCTTTGTAACAACCCTGAGGCCCTCTCCAGGGGCCCTGGGCCCGTGTTTGGGAACCACTACTGTGCACTATTCAGATATAACCGGAATGGCTTCAGTCTAAAGAAGTAGAACATGATTTTTGAAGTTGCCAGACTGGGTACTAGAGGAGAAAAATCAGAGGTCAGAATTGAGGAAATTGCTCTTCCTTTGTAGTATATCCCTACTCGGAGCAATCTCTGTGGAACGCTGTTAGGACAGTAAAAGTTATGATTATGTTGTGTTTCAGAATGTTGGCACTCATCTTTTATTGGTACCTTAAGGTACAAAAGCAAGAATGCCTTTGAATGTGGGCTATAGGCCTCTCTAGAGAGGGAGGCCTGGGAGGTTGAACAGACGACTCACAGGTAGGTGGACAGAGCGCTACTGAGCGTGTTTCATGAGGCACTGCCGAGTCTAGCACTGTTGTGTCGACTTTGATGTGCAGTTAAAGAATGAAACCAACAAAGCCAGGTAGAAAGCTAACTTCAAGAGGAGAGACTCTACCTCCGTTTTTTTTCCTGCCGCCCAATATATTTTGTGGCCATTTAAGAAAGTTGAAATGTCTGAAGATATGCCCATGTCAACTTGAGAATACTGCAGATCTGACATCTGAAAAAGGACTCATCCATGGTTAAATCCCCTTCTTCCCCTAAAACACTCCCATATCACAGTCTCTGAGCTGTACCACAGTAGAAGAACCTGGAGAATGTATGTTGATCCTGGATTTTCCAAAGCTCATTTGGCTGTGGAGCTCTGGCCTGTTTCTCCTGCCCTTCATGAAATGCTTATAAACATGGTGTGGAACACACTTTGGGAAAGGCTGATTTCAGACATAATCTAGACTGCAGAAATCGGATACACTACAGCTTAGCTATAAAGTGACCATCTCCAGGTTAGTGTTCTGTGTCTCTGCAGAAGGGTGCTCACGCCAAGTACCTTGGATGGCCTTTGGAAACAAGGATTTGTTCTCTGGCTACAGTTAATCCTTGTAGACAAAAGTTTTCTCTGTTTTGTCTGTATGCAAGTCAGTCTTCGTAAAATAATTACCCCTCATTTATTCACTTAATCACTACTCAAAGCTTGCGTTATTCTCCATTATCATAACAGATTGGAGTGGGGGGGGTGTCTGGTGAGTCTTTTGTTCAGCCATCAAGAAATATTTAGACATCAGTTTGCTTATCAATCCTAAAATATTGCAGACAGAAACAATCACCAAAATTCATAGATAATTTGCTAACACTCTTAAAAGACTCAGGAGGCTGGAAGAAATAGAACAAAGTGGGATGGGTGGGGTGGGTTCTTAATCTTTGTTTACTAGTCGAATTCTCTTGGAGGTAAAATATATCTTCAACAAGAGTTTAAATATCATTTGAAACGGTGATGGAATTTTTCTTGTAAGATAGGTTTATAGCTTTTTTGGGGGGGTGGACAGGGTCTCTCTGTCACCCCAGCTGGAGCGCAGTGGCGCGATCATTGGCTGCCACCACGCCCAGCTAATTTTTAAAAAATTTTTTGGCTCTGTGCGGTGGCTCACACCTATAATCCTAGCATTCTGGGAGGCTGAGGCAGGAGAATCACTTGAGCCCAGGAGTTCAAGACCAGCCTGAGCAGGAGTGAGACCCTGTCTCTACCAAAAATGGAAGAAATTAGCCGGAAGTGGTGGTGCAGGCCTGTAAGTCCCAGATACTTCGGAGGCTGAGGCAGGAGGATCACTTGAGCCCAGGAGTTTGAGGTTGCTGTGAACTACAATGACACCACTGCACTCCAACCCAGGCAAGACCATATCACACACATACACACAAAAATCTTTTTAAAACATAGTAGATTTTCATTATTTATAGGCCACTCATTCAGAAATACACAATTTAGAAGTAAGCAAAACTCTGGGCCTTTCTTAATTGCACTGCACCACTTCCCAGAGCTGTGTAGTCCATTTGGCCTCTCGTGGCTATTGAGCATGTGAAAATGAGGTGAGTCCAAATTGAGATGTACAGTAAGTACAAAATGTGCATGGGATTTCAAGGACTAAGTATGACAAAAAGAATGTGAAATATCCTATTACTGCTTGCTTATTGTCAGGTACAGTGGCTCCCACCAGCACTTTGAGAGGCCAAGGGATGAGGATCGCTTGAACCCAGGAGTTGGAGACCAGCCTGGGCAACATGGCGAGACCCTATCTCTACAAAAAAATTTTTAAAATTAACTGGGCACGGTGATGTGTAGTACCAGTTACTTGGGAGGCTGAGGTGAGAGGATCACTTGAGGCCAGGAGTTGGAGGCTGCAGTGACCTATGATCATGCCACTACACTTTGCCCTGGGTGATAGAGAGAGACCATGTCTCTGAAAAAGAAAAAAAACTTGCTTATATTGATTACATGCCAAATGATTTTATTTTAGATACAGTGGGTTAAAATATATTAAGATTAATTTCATCTTTGTCTCTTTACCTTTTTAATGTGACCATTAGGAAATTTAAAATGATATATTAGTATGTGGTTCACATTGTATTTCTATGGAATAATATTGGCCTAAAATTACTTTCTATAGTTTGCAATAGCACAATTTGCATTTTGTATAAATAATATGTCTTATATCTTACTAGTATTCTATCTTCTAACAGTGCCCCTCTATTTTGGGGGAGCAGGTTGACCCAAACTTCCCTTTCTAATTTGAAGACTGCTTTAAGAAGCTTATATATTCTTTATTTTACAATTTTAATATAATTTCTTTGGTTTTAATGATATAGCCTTCCAGGTGATGCTCGATTTGTTGGCAGAATAATTGTATGTTAGATCCGCAGTGGTGTGTTTGTGTGCGTGTGTGCACACTCTTGTGTGTCACCGGGAGAGAAGATGAAAGGAAGATGAGAGACAGATTCTCCAGAGGCTTTGCCAAACCATGCACCCAGTCCCCACTCTTAAAGAGATGCCACCATTTGGCTGAGTCCCTGATGCCGATGGGAACATGTTGAGTCAGAGCAGGGAAAAGGCTGAGGATCACCACTTTAGAGAGAAATGCTTTATAGCCCTCAGCTCGTGGTAGAAAGGAGACTTTTGGGAAAGGTGTTTCTTTTATGAGCCTTTTCTGATTTGTGCATCCCTTCCCTTTGCCCCTGGTGGCTATGGTGTGTTACAAAACCAGAGCCAGTTAGTCAGTAATTGGATGGAAGGCTGAAGTCAGGGGCAGCCTGCAAGTGCCGAAGTCCTGCTTGGCCAGCCATTCCTCAGGCTTTGCAGGGCTTGCAGGATAACTGTTAGATCAGCAGATGTTGTTAGGCATGTACAGACAGAGGTTGGTCTAATTCCGTCTAATTATTAAAATTCTTGGCAGGAATGCTACATGAATCACCTCCACAAAAATTTACATTAACGTTAATGCTACAAGTCTGACTTCAGCCCACAAAACTGAGAAAACTTGGAGTTCTAAGTTGACAGATGAAGCTTTAACTCCTCTATGTCCATGGAGGAGTGACTTTTTTCCACAAAGGATTTTATTAAGAACCTGTTGTGGGGGGCAGTTCTGAGGGGCACACTCCAGGAAGAAGTCACTCTAATCTTTGAATCAAGGCAGATATCAGGCCCCTAGACAACCTGGCTTCAAATTCTGCCAAGCCACTCAAGGGTTGTATGAGTTGTATGGGGCAGGTTGGTTAGCCTCTCCAAACCTCAGTGTTCCATCTGGAAAATGGGGATAATAGTATCTCAAAGAGTTGTCATCTATACTAAATGAGCCCATGCATGTAAAACTTGTAGCAGAAGGAAAGAGGTAAGCACCTAAGAACCGTTAGCCGCTTTTATTACTATCCTTATTGCAGTCATTCATTTTGTTGAGGTATTTTGGATAGCAGCGTGGTGCTTGTGCCTTGTGACCTTCACTCCCTCCCTCACATCTCCTTTGTAAATAGGTTTGGAGGAAAGAAAACAAGCCCCGGGTCCTGGAAAGCCGGTGGCATTGCCACTGAATGACAGTTGCCTTTAAATAGCCTTCTGTGCTTCCCCCTTGGCAGGGGCAGGGGCAGGGCAAGACAGCCCAGTGAGGCAGCATCTTTTCTTGTGCCATCTTTTTTCTCCCCCATTCTCTCCCTAATAACTTGGTGACTGCCTCTGAGTAGGTATTCTCCCAACCTTCATCATGATTTCTGGGGTTCAGAAAAATACTCTCATGCCTCTGCTTGAAGTATGAACCTCATGGATATCAAAGGCTGATACTAGAAGTTAACATTTTTCTTTTCTATTACCTTTACAGTTTCTAAGAATGATAAAGCTAATATTGATTTATATCTGGAATGGATTATAGACATTTGTCCCTTGTACGTGTGGGGGCAGTGAATAATAGATAAGATTGGTGAGAGGTGGGTTGATGTAGTAATACTTTCCCCTGGTTTCAGGTTCAGTCCTGACTCACCAGCTGGGACAAACACCCCAAGGGTATTTTTGGGAGATGACCATGGAGGGCTAGAACTGCTGACTAGTGTTGCTGTCTAGCTTACAGGCAGATGGAACTGCATGAGGCCATGTTTAAACACCAAGTCGAGGCCAGGAGCAGTGCCTCACGCCTGTAATCCTAGCGCTTTGGGAGGCTGAGACGGGAGGATCACTTGAGGCCAGGAGTTTGAGACCAGCCTAGGAAACATAGCAAGTCCCTGACCGTACAAAATATGGTTGGGCATGGTGGCACATGCCTCTAGTGCCAGCTACTCAGGAGGCTGAGGCAGGAGGATCACCTGAGCCCAGGAGTTTGAGGCTGCAGTGAACTATGATAATGCCACTGCACTCTAGCTCAGGCAACAGAGTGAGACTCTGTCTCAAAAAGAAAAAAAAAGAAAGAAAAAGCAAGTTGAGGGGAAACTTTCATGCTGAGTGTTTATAGGGCAAAATGCAGTCAGTTCAGATTTAGCTAGCATTTTTGGGGTGCCCACAAGTTGCCAGCCATTGTACTGGTTTTAATATGTAATGTGCCCTTGAATCCTGTGCCTGGTGTTGAGGTAGGTACTGTACTCTCCATTTTACTGGGGAGGAAGCTGTCAGGGTAGTTGAAGAACTTGAGTCCCATTGAGTCTGGGCAGAGCTGGGAGTTGAAACCAGGTCTCTTGTTTCCCAGGCCAGTGCTCTTCCTGGAATAAATTGCAGAAGGGAAAGGAACTAACATCGATTAAATGTCTACCTCTGTGCCAGACACTGTTATCCCATTTAATTTAGACATCATCCCCCGCCAAATCCCTGCATTTTATAGATGGTGATGTCGAGGCTTACGGAGGTTTAGCAGACACAAATTAGAATGCAGAGCTAGCTGTCTTCAGTTCCTAAAGTCCATGCTTGTCCCTTAGAACCCTCCTGCCTCTCAGAAGATGCTTCCAGCCCAACAGATTGGGTCATTTTTAACATCTCTACAGAACAATCCTGAGCTTTTAAATGTCATAAACCCTTCTTTCCATTAAAAGAAAAAAGGCAAATTTTTTGGCCGCCTTCTTTGTAGGCGTTAGCTTATGAGTGATTTTTGGCCTTGTTAATAAAGTGCTAAAGTTTAGTCCCAGTCCCAGTGGTAAGAATCTGAAAAATTAATGTCATTCATTTTTCTTCTCCTTGAACTAGCAGATTCATTTTGCTTGTAAGTAAACTCACCACCTTCCCCTTCCCACCCAGGGAGGATCTTAAATGCTAGCCACGGTTTGCCAACAGCTTTCTGGGAGGACAGAGATTTCCTCCTGACAGTTTTACCTAATTTGTGCCTGTCTGTTTCTAGAAGAGGCAGGAATCTGTGGTGGGGAAGAGCATGAGTTCTGGAGCCAGATGCTTGGCTCCAGTTTACTGGCTTCGTGGCCTTGGGCAAGTCACCATTCCCGAGCCTCAGTTTTCCCATCTGTAAAATGCTGTCTCTTCTTAAGCTTTTTTGGCTGTATCTGTAGCAAAATTTTAGTGTTTAAAAACTATAGCTTGATGATATCATTTAACTTTAATAAAAGCCTTCTGATTTACTCTGTAAAGTTTATAAATTGGGCAAGATCCTCCCTTCAAGAAGTTTCCTTTGCTTGATATTCTATTATGCTGAAAAAACAAAAAACAAAAAAAAAAAACAAAGGAGCTTCTTGACTCCTGGAGAGAACCCCTGTACCTACTTCTCCAAAATAGAGACCAGAAAATGACTTATGCCTGGAGAGAAAGAAAAGTGCTACATTTTTGTTTTTTGTTTTTTTTTTTAAGGATCAGTGCTAATTCCTGGAACTATAATAATGAATAAAACGGTCTTTGCCCTCAAGGAGCTAAATCTCCTTGGGGACAGAGAGGCAAGCTATATCTCCTTTATAGCTCTTATTAATATCTGCCATTTTCTTATTATTGTTTATTGACTGTCCTCCCTCACCTAGAATATAAGCCCATGAAAGCAGGAACCCTAGTGTCTTACTCATGGCCCTATATTCCATACCTAGCATGTCAATATTCGTTGAATGAATGAATGGATGGATGAATTATTAAATGCAGTAAGGAGACAGTCGCAGTACTGTAACATAGGTGCTGTATGAAAGCACTCACAGGGCAGGGTGGGGGCACAGAGAAGGAATCCCAGCCCTTTTTGCTGGGATGTGCTCAGAGTAGGTTTTCAGGGGAGGTGACATCCAACCTGATTCCTGACAGCAGAATAGGAGTTCGGAAGTAAAGATGGGACCAAAAGTGTTCCAGGCAGTGGGAGGCGAAGAGGAATGTGCTCCCAGAAGAATGCAAAGCACAGAATTAGGACCGTGTTTCTCAACTGGGGCAAATTGCCCCCTAAGGGTGTATTTCTCCAGACTTGGTGTGAGGGAGGTAGAAACCAGGAATGCTGCTAAACATGCTGCAATGCACCGAACAGCCCCCCAACAAAGAAATCATCCAGCCCCCTAGTGCTGAGGTTGAGAAATCCTGCACCCTGAGCTAGGGGAAGAGCCCCTGGAGATGTCTAGGGAGGGCTGGAGGTAGGAACAAAGATGAACAGCCAGGAGGGAAGAAACACGCACCCGTAGATGGGTAGTTATTTGAAAATTAAGTATCGCTCGGCCAGCTTAATACATGATTAGCTTCTAAGTGCACGATGTCAAGTCATCCTTAAATAATAGTGAACCAAGAATTCATTTAACATGGAGTGGAAGAGCACACTGTATTGAAGATGTCTTTACTGGTCACCATGGGACTAGGCATTATGAAGCTAACAGGTTGTACTGTCTGTAATTTCTCAATTTCCTTTCAGTAATAGTGAAACATGCAGGATGTCAATGAGGCTGTCCAGCATTTTCCTTCTCTTATTAAATTTAAGTGATTGCCTTTCTACATCTGACTGATGGGTAACAATGCATTGGACCCCCCGGAAGGTGCTTTCAAGAAGAAATTGAGTTTCCTTTTTTTTTTTCTCGTGACCACATGATCCATCTTGCTAATTGATTGTCCTGTAAGCAATGTTGGGCAGCCCACGGTGGCTTTGTTTCAGTGATGCTAGGAAAAAACCAGGCCTCCATGCTGTCATTCTGATTCTCACCCAACTGCCTTTCCCAACTAGGGCATTTGAGGGTGGGAACAGCCCTTCCCTCTGCCTCCCTTTCCCAAAGACGGAACTTTCATGCTCCCCAGCGAACCTGGCTTGGGCTTGCCTGGGACCTGCCAGGGGCTGAAGGTTGTTTTCTTTCTCCCACAGGAAATAATTTTCCTGGGCATGGCAGCCCTGGGTTGCCAATCCCTGGCTTTCACGAAAGCTCACGTGTCCGTGACAGTGGCACTATTGTTGGGCATGCTTGGGTTTCCATTACAGATTCTGTATTTATCTGCTGCAGGGACTTTTCTATGAGAGGATAATTTAAACAGTCAGGCATATGAAGGGACTGGTTTGAAAAAAAAAAAAAGATGTTCTGTGTGATATGCAGCAACTGAGCAATAGGGTGAGCTAGCTTGCTGAGTGGCTACAGGCCAGTGGTCAGGACTGTGTGGTCTGTTTTATTGTCTCAGAGATCTGGAGAGGTTCAAGTGTCTGTTGGTAGAGGATTTGAGGGAGTTTTGAACTAGATGAGAAGGTCCTATTACCAGGAACAGCTCTCTATAAAAAACAAATGTCAGTTCCACAGAAACTTCCCTGAGTGAGGGTTAGTGAGATGAGAAGTGGGATGACTGAATAGTTTAATAAATGTTTAGATTTTAGTTTAAAGGGAAGTCGAAACACAAATAAAGCTAATAGCCAAAAGCGCCTGGTGCGCATGTGCTGTGAAGCAGGCACCATGCTAAGTGCTGTGTATACATGAGCCAACTTAATCCTCCCAACAATGCTGGGAGGGACAGGAACAGTTTTTAAAGCGCGTTTTACCAAAAGGTTCAACCTTGGAAGATACTGACAGTATTGACAAGAATTAATGATGTTGGGAAAGATTAGGTCTTTTTGAGCTGGGAAGTCTTATTGTTGCAGCTTTAGAATGGTATTTAATTCTATTTTTGTCCCCATGCCTGGCTTTGTCATGGTAGCAATCCCCAGAGTGTTTTTTCTGATTAATATGTTATCTCTCATTTTTATGCTTCTTTGGGGAGCCTCTTTTCTTTCTCTCTCCTTTCAAGAAGATGAACTATATAGGGAGGGGGTGAAAGCAAAGGAGTAAAAAGAAAGGAAATCAGGCCACAGGCAAAAGGGAGTGCCAGGATTTGGGGGAAACCGCTAAGGTGACCCACTGAGCTGCCAGAGGGGAACTGAGTTTGCCCACATTTCAGATGTGCACGTGTGTGACTCTCTGCCAAATGGATTTAAACTTGAAATAGTCACATCTCAATTACGCTTTTGGGTAGAAGGGAGTATGTTAGCAGGGGATATGTACAAAGCAAGGGATAGTACACATGGGGCCCCTTTTTCTGTCACGACTCTGTGGGAACCTGCAAGTAGATCAGAACACAAGAGGCTCAGCTGCAAAGGCGGCCACGAGGAGCACCCCCAGGTTCAGATATGACCTCTTTGAAGCTTAACGCTTTTCCATTCTTTATCTCAGGCTACTGGGCTAAACAGGTAATTCTTGAAAAAGTGAAAACCAAGAAGAGTGTTCTCACTAAAGACTGAATATAGTGGCCAAGGTGTTGGCTTGGAGGACAGGACAGCAGGATTGGGTCCCTCTGTCTAGCCTCTGCCTGGGATTTCCTAAGAAACTGGGTTCCTCGTTTCCTCCCTTAATACGATTATCCCCTAGAGGAGTCCCAGCAATCCATATACTCTGAAAGCTCACCTTTTCCACCCTCTGTCCAGAAATGTGACCTGATACAGCCGTACTGATTAACTCGAGAAAGCCGTGAGAGCACTTCCCTGCCAGGACTTGGCCTGAGTGGGCAGGCTCCCCCGCCCCGCTGCGGTAGTGGTTCTCCACCGGAACAGTTTTGTCCTCTAGGGACATATGGCAATGTCTGGAGACTTTTTTTTTTAATTAATAGACTTGGTTTTATAGAGCAGTTTTAGGTTTTCAGAAAAAGTGAGCAGAAGGTACAGAGTTCACATAAACCCCTTCCCTCCCCTCCAGTTTTCACAATTATTACCATCTTGCCTTAGTGTGCAATGTGTGTTATGACCGATGAGCCGATATCAATACATTATTAACTAAAATCCATAGCTTACATTAGGGTGCAGTTCTTTGTATTGTGCATTCTGTTTTAACAGGTGCATAATGACATGTGTCTACCATGATAGTATCACACAGAATAGTTGCACTGCCCTAAGAATCTTCTGTGCTTCTGGAGACATTTTTGATGATCATAATCATGCAGGCATTACTGGCAACTCCTGGGTAGAGATACTAAACATTCTACAGTGGGCCAGACGGCCCCCCACCCCCAACAACAAAATGTCAACAGTGCCGAGATTGCGAGACCCTGCTGTACAGACATTTACTTGCCCAGGTGTGGTTGTGAGTGTTGGGTTGGGGAGAGGGGTTGTGCAGCCCCACCTCAGGAACCTGGTGTTTGGATGATGGAAGGCCTGGCTGTGCAGTGGTAGGAGAGAGGCTCCAGGTGGATTTGGAAAGGCCCAGGGAGAAAGTGAACTGGAACTTGCAGGCAACATTCCAGCCATAATCCCTACACACATTCCTTTAACTCTCACCTTCTTAAATTCAAACCCTGAGGTGTGAGTCCAATTAAAATGCCCCAAATAATAATTATTGGGTTGTGCTTGGTGGGGTTAGCCTAAGTTAGTCTCAGATTAAATGCAGTCTCTGATCCATCTAGAACTAAAAGCCCAAGTCCTGAGTTCAGGTCCCCAGTGTTGAAGCATCACAGTTATTTTCTGACTGCCTTGGTTTTCTTTTCTGAAAAGGAAGACAGTTGTCCTCCTTATCCTGTCATAGACAGAGTATCTTCATGAGTTGATATCTTTTAGCTTTTGTGATCCCAGAACTGTTTTATGGGCAGTAGGACATACTGTGGAAGACTGAATCGATTAAACTACGCAAGAAGAGGAGGGTAGCATTTTAGTACTGGAAAAGGCTAATGTGGGTACCGAGTGTGAGTGGGGTAGTAAGCTGTGAGATGACTGCTTTTAAAGAGTAGAGATCTATGAGGGAAGGTTACAAACTTTCTAAGTCTTGCAGATGGAGGGCCCATATTCATGATGCGGGGTGGTGTAGCTCACATCGGTCCTGAAGATCTCTTGTTGCTCCATAAATCTTGTCAAATGGGAGCAAGGATTCTATTCCCCTGATAGGCATGGGAGGAGAATCCAAAAACCAAACTCACTCCCTTATAGAATGTAAATATGGATAAAGAGAAATATTCCTTTTCATAAATTACCTCCTCCACCCTCATCTGTCTGAAGTCATAAAACCCCAGATGTAACCAGAAAAATGTTCTTTTGAAAAAAATCTTTCTTTGTGGGTGCATCTTTGGGCTGGAGAGGGAGAAGCTTTGTGGAACAAAAATGTTCTGACTGAGGCATGGAAAACAAGTTTTATTAAAACTTTAATTATCTCCCACCTGCTAGCACCTTGTCAAGTTCAGAGGAACAAGGATAATTGAGAACAGCATTTGATGTGCATGAGAGTGGCTGGGTTCTTTCCTCTTCTTAAAAGGGATTTGTTCTTAATCAAGTTTATTTCATAATAAGTAGGTCCAGACACTGTGATTACATTGGCATGTTTGACACTATTTAATTAAGATCCTTTACACACCAGGTGTCGGCTTTTGTTGTTTTGAATTTAATGTCTTTTTGAGTTTGGATCTTACATTTTGGTCATTTTTCTTTATCCTAGTAAAAGGGATGGTGCCCTGGCTGCATTCTTGCATGCTTTCTGTGAGTGGGGATACGTTTTGTATGGCATGTCTGGGGGAAGTGAGGACACAGCATTCTGGTTCCTGGCTTCTCACTAGGCTCTGAAATGTCCATGGCCTTAAACTTGAAACCCCAGGCTTCACCCCATTTTGCATTCTGCAACCCCCAAGGGTTAATCTGTCTGCATTTCTCATTTACCTCCACTTTCCTATAGTCTTCTTTTTGCCTTGAATGCTGAATCACTCACTACAGGTATATGGGGTATCAGAACTTCTCGGTATGTTGCAACAACAGTAACTTCATCACATTTGCTGTGTGCAGGTATTGCGCTAATGCTCTGTCTTCTCATGTCCTCCCAAGAAGCCAAGGGTCACGTAGCTGGTGGGTGGTGGAGCTGAGATTCCAATCTGTTTCTTGATCATGCTCCATCTGTTAATCACAAAGCGATAGTGCCTTTCTCTTTGTGTTCTAAAGAGTTAGAAAAACTCCCAACTTTTTGGTTCTTGTTTTTTCTGACTCAGAAATTTCAAGTGGATCAGTCAGTGTTTCTGTACATCCCAGAGCATCCAGACGTCCCAGCTGTGTTTTTCATTGCAACTGATAAATAGTAGTTGTCTGAAGACCTAAGAGCACCCTAGTTTTCTTGAAGTTTTTAAAAATTGTGCTGCACTGTCCCCAGTCCTATTCTAAGATGTAGATTACCCTTTTTATTGCATTAAAAGCTCCTTAAGCCCCAGCCTTCTCTTTTTTTCTGACCCTAGTAGGGGATCTGTACTTCATCTGTATAGTACGAACCCAGGTGGAGAGGAGAGAAACACTTACTGAGCACATGCCATGCGCCACATGCTTTCTGAACATGGTGATCTCTAGTTGTCTCTGTGACCCGTTTAACAGTGACGGACATCTCTGATTTACGAATGGGGGAGCTGAGGCTTGGAGAGGTTCCCTATACTTGCTGTGAACTTCATGGCTAGTGGGTTGTACTGGAACAAGGGTTGAAACCCAGGCCTTTGTGACACCAAAGCCCGAGTTCTTTCCACTCTATTCTACTTCCTTTCCATTGGGAATTGGGTGAAATAGAATTTTGCTTTTTTTCTTAGGAAAAAGAAGGTAGAGAAGGCTTGTAAAAACACATGGAAAGCCTTTCTCTTTCTTTTTCCCCTTAAGCCATAGAGGCCAGCTCAGTAATGGAGGTTCACTTACACCCAGTGAATGGAAAAACCGGGTCATGTAGCTGCCAGAAGCCTGCGTTCCTGTTTAATTGGCTAGCACACACTTTCTTTGTATTTGTTTACCTTACGGCCAGTTCTGACAAATAAAATGGATTCTTTTCTTGGCCTCTTCACTTGGGAGAAGTAAGCCGTGGGGTTTTAGTGGCAGGAGTAAAGGACTGAAAATGCCTGGGATCTGGAAAGCCTCCAAGTATGTGGTGCAGAAGAAGGTATTCTCGTTGACTGTGGTGACAAGAGCGTGTGAATGGCAGCTTTCTGGATCACACTCACGGAATCAGCCGCCGTCCTGCTCCTGCACAGCTTTGGACACATTCCCCCACCCCCACCCCAACCCATCATCCCTGTGGTCTCTTCCCGGGGAGAGCTCTGGCCAGTCAACTAGCATGTATTTATTGAGCTCCTACTAGATAAAAGTTTGTTTGTTGTACCCAGATTGGATTGTCAGGCAAAAATGTTAGAATAAATAATAGAATGAGATCAAAGCATTCCTCTTTTTGGTTTAGGTCAGGATTCAAAACATCTGGAGTACTAAGAGCTATTATTTCTATACCTTCTCTGTATCATATCATTTCAGGATTATTGGAAAGGGTGTTGATACACCTTCTAGAACTGAAGCTTTCAAAAGCCAACCATTTCTTTTCAGAGCCTTAAAAGTCATTGTTCAGTTATGGGTTTATCTTCTGTCCCCTCTTCCCTTTCTCCTGCTGATGTGTTGTTTTGTTGTTTCGTTCTTTCTTTTTTTTTTTTTTTTCCTGGAGTTCCTTCGCCACAGTGACTTCTGGTAGCTTAGCAACATTGATTCTCATGTAGCAAAGCCTCCCTGTACACTGCTGGCATCCCAAGGAAAAATCTTGTGGAAGTGTCAGGTATCCAGCAGAATAGATCTCCTTGGACTAAATATTCCTTTTGGCTCAGTAAGGGCAAAACCCTTTAGTCCAGCCTTGATGTTAGGGAACCTTCTGCTTACTTTATTTATTGGTTTTTTTAAAGCCAAAGCAACGCTAGCAGAGCCAAGAATAATGTTGGAGAGATTCTGTATAAGAACATCCCCTTGCATAGTTTTCCTGACTGAAATCCAGACTGCCTAACACTGGGGACCTAGGAGCTGCTTCGGTTGAGAAATCTTGCACCGTGGTCGGAATGGGATGGGTCCTAAATGCAGAGCTTTGAACTTCTGGTGGGCTCCACGTTGCCCCAGCCTCTTTCTGCCTTTTGTGTGGTTCCATGCCAGGGTTTTGAGGTGTGTTTTGGAGCCTTTGTTTAGAATTTTCTGAGGGACATCAAAAGCAAGTACCACAGTCCCCAGGTGGGCATGGAGCCTTTCTTCAGAATGGAGCATGTGCAAAAAGAAAAGGAAGCAGCTGTTTACTTCTAGAGATAAGTCATGGCTAAGAAATGAAATTGGAGAATGGGCTATGAAATCCTTAACTCTTGTTAGAGCCTATCTCCTACTCTAAGTAAAAATACCCAGAGCTAGCCGGGCGTGGTGGTACAAGTCCCAGCTACTTGGTAGGCTCACGTGGAGGATCACTTGAGCTCAGGGTTCGAGTCCAGCCTGGGCAACATAGCAAGACTCTTGTCTCTTAAAACAAAAAAGCAACCTAGACCTGTTTATTTGTTAATATGGTCTACATCCAAACCTTGCCTGGTCATTATGGGATATGTCATCCTGAGCAAAACCCTTTCCTTGGAACTCTCTCTCTTGTACTGTTTCATCCCACTTGACTCAGGACTGCTTGGTCTTAGATGTCCCTCTTGCCCCTAACTGAGATGGCTCTCATCAGAGGGTGCCCCCAGCCAAACTCATCTTTCATACACACCTCAGTCATTCTTCTTTGTCCTCAGCTAAATATCTGGGGGAAAAACCAAACTTTTTCTGGTTCCCTAGGCTTGGATTGGTGATTGGAATACAGATGCTTAAAAACTGTTCACATTCTAGAAATATGTTTCACTAGGACATCCAGAGGTGCTGAGATACTTGGAGTCAGACATCAGCTCAGGCTAGTTTATTAATTCCTAGTTTATCCATCCCCATTCTAGTATCTGAATGTTTGTATTCCCCATCCAGGACACTGCATTTCCCCATTGGTTAGGTGGCTAGAAAACCAAATTAGGAACCAGAAGTTTTTTCCAAAAGACAGGTGGATGGGGAGAGTATGGAAAGATCTTCCATCCCAGCCTGTCTCCATCTCCACTGACTCTCCTGGGACCACCACATCTCTGTCCCCAGAAGTGCTGTCTCGTCCCTGGACAGTGCCGGACATGCTTCTGTAACTTGCTTTTGTGAGCCTGGTTTCCTCTGCCTTTGCCAACTGTGCTCTACGTCACCTGAGTCACCTGCCCTACAACAGACCTGAGTCTGTCTTTAGATGTGTTCATCCCATGAGCCAAGGTCTCCTGGCCTTGCTGCCCCCATTTCTGTACTTTATGGGACAACTAGCGCTTCAGTTGTTGCCAAGTGAGCTTTCCTTGGTGCTCATCTTTCTGGGCATTTCTGCTCCTGCCAGCGCTGTGCCTGGCTTGATGGAGGAAGAGCAGAGGGTCTCCTCAGAGGGAATCTCTCTGGAGAGGAGGTTTTCCTCTCTTAGCCCAGAATGTTTATGGCCAGCTTTTTTCTTTCTTTAGCCTGAGGTCATGAAGGTGGTGTAGGAGGAGTTTAGGGCTGTGGATGTAATGGAAATTTGAGGCCCTGTGCTGGTTAAACTCCAAGAACAAAGACTACTTTTACAACAGCCAGGGAGCAGCTTCTGCTGGGGGTGTTCAGGGGGAGAAGAGCGAGGCCTGGGCTGGGAACAGGGCGTTTCCATGTCTCAGAAGCTAAGATTTAGTCAGAGAGAGAGACTCAGCTTCCTTTGTCTCCTTCCTCTGGTCTTTACCTCGCAGGCCTAATCTACGAGGTTCTCCTGCGTTGGTATGAAGAAAGAAGGAATGGGAAGGAAAGATAGAAAACAAGTCTGTGGTGGTTTATTTATTTATTTTTTCTTTCCATTTAAAAATGGGAAGTTTGCAATTCTATGGATTGGTACGTCAGGCTCAGTAGAGGAGGAGGCTGGGTCAGTCAGTTAGAGATCTTTCTCTCACTCCTCCCTTCCCCGGGAGAGACAGGACCACCCACGTCCAGTTTTCTCCTACTGCTCCCTGGCCTGGCCCTTGGGGACCCTGCTGGCCTCCGTCCTGTGATAGTACATGGACAGGCAGAGTCCAGCTCACTCTCTTTGCATTCTCCTGGGTTCTGCAGGTTCTGTTCTCCTTGCGATTGTAGTTCTATCAGCACAGTCCCCTCTTTTGCGGCCCCTCTTGGAAGGTTGCAAGCTGATCACCTCCCCACGTCCTTGGCTGTTGATAGATTCAGTCGAGCCTTGGAGCTTCTCATCCCAGAATTGCCTCCGACATACTGCTTCGCCCTTAGTACTTTTACTAAGTACTTTTTGTCCAAGTACTTTGACTAAGTACTTTGTCCTTTTACTCATGTAAAATGTTCTTGTCTCAGTGCTGCTTTCTTTACCTGTAAAGGTTTGGTTTTAAAGATTTTTGCTATTTTAATCCAGAGGTTTTAGGGACTGTTAGCATATTTTGATATTCTCTCGAGTTCTCTAGGAATTCTGAACATTAAGCCCAGTTCTTCACTATTCATTTTAATGAATAGTGCCACAGGATCGGTGTGAGTAGGTAGAAGTGTAGCTCGTGGGTGCAGTGTGTGAGCAGGAAGGAGAAGCCTGCTGCTCTGCTGTCTGGCCATGCAGACCCCACCTCTGCCTCCTGTCCTCTCTCTTTGAGTGGCCTCAGTAAGGCCACAGAACCGCCTGAGTCTTGGTTTCCTATTCCATAAAAAGTGGACATGTCTATGTGTAAGCTACTCAGAAAACATTATTTCAAAGCAGCATTGAGGTTTTCCATCTTGTCGTCTCGGGAAGCAGGGTGGTCAATGGGAAGAATGTTGATTTTCTGCTTTAGAGCAGCTTTCTGTCCCAGCTTTCCCATTCACTGGCTCTGGTTCCTTGAACCTCAGTTTCCTCAAGGGGATGGGGATGGGGATGATGACGATGCCCACCTTCCGGGCTGTCGTGGGGACTAAATTAGATGATGCGTGTGTGTGTGTGAGGCCAGAACAATGCAAAATATACATCAGGCACTTCGTAAGAGGTGGTTGTAAGGAACTTGTAGTTAGAGGAGAGAGTAAGGCAATTGAGACATGTGAGGATTGTTATGGAGAGTGATTTTTCCCTAGGGAATACTTTGGATACAGCTGGGTTTTGCCATAGCAAGCCAGATCAAAACCTCAGCATCTAGCCCATCCTTGGTAACTCATGTTGCTTGTTGAAATAAAATGAAATATAAATCATTCTGTGCCTTAACCTGTGTGACATTCATTCATTAAGCTAGCACCTGTATTTTCCTAGGGCCTGAATGAGAACTAGGAGAAAAGTTCGACAAAATAGCCCCTGTTTATTTACACTTTAGTCAGGGAGACAGAATAGAAAACCCATCATTACTATGCTGAGTGATATTGCTATTAAATGAGCCGACACGTGTCAAGTGTTTACACCTGGTGCCTGGCGCAGTCATGGTGAGCCGTCTTGTAAGCCTTGCATCGATGCGAGGGGATGTGGGGAGGCCCAGGGCAGAGGAGGCACCTAGGAGAGAGACTTCGAAGAATAGGTGATGCTTGATCAAAGTGGTAAGGAAGACTCAGCAGGTGGACAGGTATAAAGACAGGGTGGGGTGGGGGAAACCCAAAGGGAGAAAGTGGCAGGAGGTGCTCTAGGCAGCTGTAACAGCTAAAGCCAAGGGTTGCTTGATGCATGAAGGGACCTGACTGCCTTTGCTTGTCTTGCTAAGGAGTTGGGCCTTTATCCTCAGGGTGATCCAGAGCTGCAGAAGGACGGTAAACAGAGGCTTTTGTTTTTGGATAAGGACAGATGGGAAGGGAGCCAGACTGGATGATGGCAGGAGGCAGTTATGGTAACCTGGATCCAAGCTCCAGTTGAGAAAGTTGGGGTGGAGCGAGAGGGGAGGGGTGGATTAAGGAGCTGTCGGGGAAGTCACTGAGTAGAAGTGAGGAAGAAGGGAGCGTATGGAAGGACCCCAGTTTTCTGGCTTGGGAAACTGCATGGAGGGCAGTTGGTGCCATTCACTGAGATGGGGAACAATAGCAGATGAAGACAGGGAGGGGGAGGTGGTCACTTGTGGGAAGGTGGACATGCCCAGGAGACAGGCACTATATGTTACTCTGGAATTGGAGGAATAAATGAATTTTTTCTCCCTTTTCGTGGCATAATTTTGTTTTTGTGTTTTTTGAGGTGTGATTTAATAACAATAAAATGCACTTCTTAAGTGCTCAGTTCAGTGTATTTGGACAACTGTTAATAACCTATATAAATATCATCCAAAACACATCTGTAATCCTAGTGCTTTGGAAGGCCAGGGCAGGAGGATTGCTTGAGACTGGGAGTTCAAGACTAGCCTGGGCAACTTAGGGAGACCTTGTCTCTAAAAAAATTTTTAAAATTAGCTGTGCATGGTGGCACATGCCTGTAGCCCCAGCTACTCAGGGGGCTGAGTCCGGAGGATAGCTTGAGCCCAGGAGTTTGAGTTTGCAGTGGGCTATGATTGTACCCCTGCATTTCCAGCCTGGGCAACAGAGTGAGACTCCATCTTTAAAAAAAAAAAAAAGTCACTTGGTTCTGCCCATCGTGAGGCACTAAGCACCAGGGGGACTTTAATATCAGAAAGTTATAAGATGGAAGGTGTTTTAGTTATTATAATGATTTATTTCTGTTGTTGAAAGATGACATGGGACACTGTTGCTGACTGTTTGTCCAGGCTGAGGATTGGAGCTGAGCAGCCCCCACACAGGCACGGGAGAGGCTCTGTATTTTAGCGAGTATGTTCATTTGTGGTGCCAGTGAGAGCCCTTTCCCAGCTATTGAACAACCAGTTTTAGAGACTTCCCAAGATAACATTCCTTTACCTGATGTTTACAAAACAGTGATACATTCCAAACTTCAAATTTCAAAGTAGAGAGAGTTTTATAGTGAACCCTCACGTAACCATCACCTGCCTCAAGTGGTCGCAGCCAGTAGTGGTTTTGTCTATACCGCCATACGTTCAACCTCCCTCCTCAGTTCATTTTGAAGCAAATCCCAGATGTCTTAATTTCGTCATGAATGTTTTGGTGTATGTGTTTCTAAAAGATAAGGACACTTTAAAAACACAAACACATGGCTGTGGTGGTGGCTCACACCTGTAATCCTAGCACTCTAGGAGGCCAAGGTGGGAGGATCGCTTGAGGCGATCCGGTTCAAGACCAGCCTGAGCAAAAGTGAGGCCCCATCTAGACAGAGAACAGAAAAATTAGCTGGGCATAGTGGCACGAGCCTGTGGCCCCAGGTACTCAGGAAACTGAGGCAGGAGGATCACTTGAGCCCAGGAGTTTGAGATTGCAATGAGTTATGATGACACCACTGCCCTCAACAGAGCAAGACTCTGTCTCAAAAAACAAAAACAACGCCCCCCCAACCCAAAATGCCATTATCATACCTTAAAAATTAATAATAAATCCTTAATAATACTTTGCTTTTTATAGTTTATTTGTTCGGAAGACCTTTGTCTGAATTTCCATCCTTGCTGATGGAAGACAAGCTTGCTCCCTTTCCGTCCTTACTGGCTGCTATTGAACGTGCATGTAGGTTCTTGGGGCCGTATGTTCTTGGGGTACACGCCCATGTCTGTCAGTCCTGCTGGCTGCTTCTCTCTCACTTATTGTATAACCCACATACAGAAAAGTACATAAAATGTAAATATACAAGTTAATGCATTATGACAAAGTGAACTCCCCATGCAGCAGCATGTGAGTGAAAAAACAGAACCTCGGCAGGTTCCAGAAACCTCCTACGTGCACCTTTCCAGGCACAACCCTGTCTTCTCTGTCACAGGGAACTATCACCGTGACTTTTATGACAATCACTTCCTTGCTTCCCTCCGTAATTTTCAACTTAAATGTGCTTCCCTAAAGACTCTAGTTTAGTTTGGCCTGTTTTGGAGCTTTACATAAATAGAATTATTTATTAATCTTAAGGAAGTCAAAATCGACTTTTCATTTAAGGTTGGTGTTTTTGTGTCATGAGAAGAAATATTCCACCACCCTGAGGCTTTCATCCTAAGTTTTTTACTTTCACCCTCTATTATCTTTTGTCAGTATCATCAGGACCGTCTTTCACTTTTGAGATTATGAGACTGACGTGCTGGCTGCACGAAGTGGGCAACTCCCCTCTTTCATTTTTCAGACTAATTTTCAATCTCACTTTTTCCAGGAAGACATCCCACAACCATCTGAAGGCAAACCATCATTCAGACCCTAGCTGGTTGCTCGTTGTCCTGGCTGTGATACAGAACTCGTTCTGATTGTCGAGAGTGTATGCTCCTGGGGCCAGAGCTCAGCTACCTGGCATAGATGGAGCAGAGGTGGGGAGGAAGTTTCCAGAGATTTGAGTGACTGGAGCCTCATCAGCCTCTTGGAGCTCTAGCCCAGACTGTGGGATTTGTGGAGGAGAGCCTCATTTTAGATGGTCGGTCATCTTGTTATCAGACCAAGCACCCTACTCAGTGTTCGGTTGGAAGTATCTGTCCTTCACAGTCAACTTATTCTGGCTGCAAAGATGCTCTGCTCCTAAATATGTATAAGGAATTTGACCCACAGACCTCCAGCTCTGCCCCCTTTGGAGAAGGGCAGCACCTCTTTTTCCTGGGAGTAGATGTCTTTGTTATGCCAGCTCATGGCCACTTGGAAGATTCTGTGGGTTTTCTATGGCCTATTTTGAGTCCGATTGTTTGGCTTGAATCAGAAAAGCAAACTTATTTTAAATTTCTCCCTGGCCTAGCTGAGCTAGGTTCAAACGATCTTTTTTAATTTTACCACATATGAATTACAGGAAATGCTGTCCTGTTGGGGAAATGGGTCATTTCCAAGATTTTTTTCTCCAGGAAAAGTGTAACTTGTTAGTTTACTAAGAGAGGCTCAATCAGGCAACAAAGTACTTATTAAGACATTTTCTCCTTTTATGTGTCCCTAATCACAGTCTTATCATAAACCTCAGCCCTGATAGTTAATCCAAAGTTATTTAATTAAATTCTTTCATTTTATATATGAGGAAATAAAGAGACACCCCCAACCCCCACCCAAGAATGATTTGCTCGAGGGTGTGTGTTGTTTTTAGGGACAGGATTAGGAATTATGCCCTGAATTAGGATAAAGACCTTTTTTCTCCCTGCTAAAACAATCATTTTTTAGAATCGCTATGATCTCACTAATTTTTTTTTTTTAAATTCTTTCAATGAAACATCACCCTTGAATTTGATACATTAGAAGATTTGCTTGGAATAAAAGTGGAATTTCCATTCTTAACCAAACCAAACGTAGCTCAGAGATTCTACTTGCTGGATGAATTGAGCTCAGTGTCATTTTGTTCGTCATTCTTTTCTTGGACCAATACAATGCTTCACCACAGTGGGCATTGTGGTTGAATTCCATACCTGTGAGAAGTTTCTAGAGGCCTTTGACTTGAAAAGCACATACTTAGCCAAGTTCTGGCTTCAGAACCATCCTTTTTGCTGCCCCCTGCTGGAGGCTAGAAAGAGACACCTGCAGAAAAACTGCTCCCACCACCTGTCTTCCCAACACCTGGAAAGCCGAAGTGTCCTCCACACTCCAGCAGGTTCACACGAGGCTTTCATGTTGGATGTCCCCTACTCACCAGCCAACCAGTCCCTGTCCCTGCTTGCCAGAAACCTCAAGTTCCATGGGCCCCAAACCCAACTCGTCCCCCCATCCTCCACCAGTTTTTCTCTTTATTCTTTCTTCCTCCTCTCTTATCCACTTATTCTTTTATTTATTCATTCAACAAATATTTGGGCTTTTAACTGGTTTTATATATTTCTTAGGCTCTGGTTAACTCCAGTAGCATTGTCACACTGACGCATTTACCCAAGCTACAGGCCTTGGCATTTGCCAGCTCATTTCCCCCCATTCTCTGGGTTTCATTAGGTCAGAGCACTATTGTTTCAGGAGTCCCTTAAGGCAGTGGTCCCCAACCTTTTTGGCACAAGGGACTAATTTCACGGAAGACAGGTTTTCCACGGACTGGGGGTTGGGGGTGAGATGTCGTGGGTTGGGGGTGTGGTGCGGAGCTCAACGGTGATGCATGGCCTGTTTCCTAACAGGCCACAGACTGGTAATGGGCCATGGCCCAGGGTTTGGGGACTACAGCCTTAAGGAATCCACCAACCCACAGTCTCAGCCCCTTTACACAGTTCCTGAAACAACTGTTCTGCAACATCTGGTCCCTCCACCAGCGATGCCCTTCCCTTCTCTGTCTGATGAGCTCGTGCTCAAATGTAAGCTGTACAAGTTGTCTCCTCAAGGTGTCACCTCCTCTAAGAAACCTTCCTTCCACTGTGCAGTTGTCACTTGGCTGTCCAGATCTCTGTCATGGCATCCACTGCTCATATACTATAGTTAGTTCTTTTCTTGTCTGTCACCCCTCCAGACTGTATCCCCAGGGGTCCAGCCCAGGTTTTCCGGTCTGGCCTTATTTCCAATAGTTTTTGTCACCATGATGTCATGAATTATGACTTGTTGGCCCACATGGCTCCAGCCTCACTGTTGTCCACAGCTCCCCTGCCTTCCCTAGCAGCCTCCAAGGCTTTATATTCTACAGTCCAGAAAAACCTGCAGTTCCCCAAATGTACTGGGCTTTTACCTGCCTCTCACTCTTTCTTGGATGCCTTCCCCCATCCCACTCCTGGCCTGCCTGATCAAATCCAGTTCATTCGTCAAAAAGCAGCTTGGCCATTGCTGTATCCTTCCTCTTTACTTGCTCCAGCTTGCAAGATTAAATGATAAAAACAGCTAGTACTGATATGGCACTAAGTAAAGCCCCAGACATTGTTCCAAGCATTTTATTAATATGTATGTGAACTGATTTCCTTTTTGTGCCAGTATTATTGTGCTTGTATTTTCCTCTATCCTAATAGTTTATGTACATCTCTGTTTTCTTTTGGGATCGGGGCTTCCTTAAGGGCAAGGTCTGTGTATCAGTTGTCTTTTTATCTCCAGCATTTAGCACAGGGGTTCACACATAGAAGGAACCCAGTAATGGCTGGCAAATCAGCTGTTTGAAAAATACAGTCACTGTTCACATAGAAGTTGTTTAGTACATGTTTGTTTAATATTTTAAGAACTGCCTTTGGTTTTGTAGAATGTGCTATGAGCTGGTGCCTCAGAAGTGACCATAAGGAGTTTTATATAAATGAGGAGTGAAGACCACATTATTATGCAAAAGTAATAATCAATGAATAACACTAGCAGTAAGTGCTGTTGTCTTTCCCAAGCCAATTAGGTTGATTCTTGGGCTTAAGAGATAGTTTCAGAGCACATAACTCTTATTATCTACCCTCAAGATGCTTTCTTTGTTGATGGGGAGACTTAGAGAAAACACTTTTAGAGAAGAGGCACATAGTATGAAATAAAGGAGCAAAATTGGGGGGGGATCGATGTGATCAAGAACCAAATTAAGAATTCTGTGCATTACAACCTGCATCGACTTCCTCTGGTAGCATTTTTATTAGGTCCCATTCTCACTTGAAATTTCAGTAGCTTTTTTTAACAACACATGATATTTCGTGTCTTAGCATTCACTTAGGGAACCTGCCTTTTTAACTGGGCACCTGCATTTCTTATCTGCAGCTCACCTTCCTTCCAGCTAACCCAGTTCTTGTCCTCTAACGTTTAATTTCCTCTTGCTGCTTCGATATTTTCATACTTGCTGGCTTGCTTGTCTATAATGCTTTCTTTAAAAATTTTTTTTTTTGTTGAGGTGAAATTCATATAACCTAAAATTAACAATTTTAAAGTGAACAATTCAGTGGCATTTAATACATTCACAATGTTATACAGCTACCTCTTCTATCTGGTTCTAAAACATCGTCATCTTCCCAAAAGAAGACCCTGTGTCCATTAGCAGGTAATTCCTTTTTCAGCCCTAAGCAACCACCGCTCTGCTTTCTGTTTCTATGGATTTTACATATTCTCATTATTTCATATAAATGAAATCATACAATATCTGACCTTCTATGTCTGGCTTCTTTCACTTAGCATTAGGTTTTCAAGGTTCATCATTGTTGTAGCATGTATCAGTACTTCTGTCTTTGTTGTGGCTAAATAATATTCCATTGTATGTATACACTGTACTTTGTCTACCCATTCATCTGTTGCTGGGCATTTGGATTGTTTCTCCCTTTTGGCTACTGTGAATAGTGCTGCTATGAGCACATGTGTACATGTATTTATTTGAGTACTTGTTTTCAGTTCTTTGGGATATATACCTAGAAGTGGAATTGCTGGATCATATGGTAATTCTGATTAACTTTTTGAGGCCCACCAAGCTGGTTTCCATCAAAGCTGCACCATTTTACAGTTCCATCAGTAAAATGCATTCTTACCATCTCTCATCAAACTTCGTTCCTCCCGTATGTTAAAACTTTGCTTAAAAACAATTTCATTTCATCATAATCTTATTAGATCTTCAGCCCTTAAGTGTATAGTGAGGCAAGTTAAAAGTTTTGAGATCAAAAAATAATAATAAAGAGTTTTGAGATTGGAGACCCAGGTTTGAATCCCCACTCTGCTATTGATATTTATGATCTGGTGATTTAGCCACACAACCTACAGGCAGTGACTTATCTCTGTGAGTCTCAGTTTGCTGATCTGTCAAATGGGCTTGATGATAATAGTACAGAAGATTGTGCTGTGAAGATTAAAAGAGGTAGTATATATAAAGCATTTTATTATGGTGCTTGACACAAAGTTCTCAACCAATGGTAAATTTCAATATGTTAGTCACACTATTGATATGTTTCTTCAAAATTATTCTTTTCTCTTGTAATTTTTGTCTTTTGTCCCAGCTAATTTGATCTAGAGCAGATTCTGATTATCTCATACGGGACTCTCTATAGTAATGATTGGCTGTCTTTGTGATAAAGGGTTTCTGCTCGGGAGCAGAGAGCTCAGATGCAGAAAAAGAACATGATTCTGTTTTTTGGTGGGATGTGTTGGAAAACTGAAAAAGACTGAGAAGTGTTCATCCTCACTAGACCCTGAAGTGCTGCTTCTCCCTCTTCATTGTCCTACATAATAAATGAACTTCCCCCCTTTTTCTCCATGGAAATGGTTTAAATGAAGGTTTAAACACTTTTCCTTTTTTGGTGGGGGGAACAAGGTCTCGCTTGGCTAGAATGCAGTGGTGACATCATAGCTCACTGCAGCCTCAAACTCCTGGGCTCAAGTGATCCTCCTGCCTTAGCCTCCCAAGTAGCTGGGACTACAGGTGCTTGCCACCATGGCCGGCTAATTTTTTCCTATTTTTCAGTAGATACCAGGTCTCTCTCTTGGCTCAGGCTGGTCTCAAACTCCTGGCCTCAAGCTTTCTTCCTGCCTTGGTCTCTCAAAGTGCTAGGATTACAGGTGTGAGCCACTGGGCCTGGCTTTTTTTTTTTTTTTTTTTTTGAGACAGCGTCTGGCTCTGTTGCCTAGGCTGGAGTGCAGTGGCATAATCATAGCTCACTGCAGCTTCAAACTCCTGAGCTCAAGTGATCTTTCCACCTCAGCCTCCTAAGTAGCTGGGACTACAGGTGTGTGCCACCACACCTGTCTAATTTTTAAATTTCTTATTGAGATGAGGTGTCACTGTGTAGCCCAGTCTGGTCTCAAACTCCTGGCCTCAAGTGATCCTCCTGCCTCAGCCTCCCAAAGCACTGGCATTATAGGTGCGAGACACCATGCCCGGCCTAAATGCTTTTTCTTGATCAACTGTGGAAGGATATATTTTTTCTTAGGGGGAAGGCAGTTTCTTACAAACTCATTGATATTATCATCATTATTAATATGAGCAAAGCTTCTAGAACTTCACTTTCTCCAGACCTTCTAGTACAGGGGCTAAGGGGGTCTCAGGTAAACAGATGCTAAAAGGTTCCAGTAAGAGGCTGATGTTCCCCATTGTATAATCTCAAAGGTGATAGTCTCTCTCTGTGACTGGCATAATAAATGTATAGAAAGAGATTTATTATAAGGAATTGGCACACATGGTTATAGAGACTTTGAAGTTTCAAGATCTATAGTTGGCAAGCTGGAGACCCAGGAGAACTGGGTCCAAGTTTGAAGGAAGGAAAAGACCCATTTGTCAGCTTGAAGACAGGCAGAGAGAGAATTCTCCCTTACTTGGCTTTCAGTTTTATTCAAGCCCTCAATGGATTAGATCAGACCTACCCACATTCAGGGCAGTCTGCTTTACTCAGTCTCCTGATTCAAATGTTAATCTCACCCAAAAACAACCTCACAGACACACTTAGAATAACCAAATATCTGGGAACCTTACAGCCCAGTCAAGTTGACACGTAAAATTAACTGTCACAGGCAAACATTCTCTTATACCCTTTGTCTTTCTTTTCTCTCTCTCTGTCGTTTAACAATGTGTTGAGCATCCTGGCCTGTCAGTATTTGGCTGAAAGACCAGGACTCAGTACAGGAACTGTCTCTGGTTCTTCCCTCTATAGCTGGTATTACTTCAGGCCTTCTTTGTTCTGTTTTAGAACCACAGCCCTCAACTTTTTTATGTTTATTTTTATTTTATATTTGCCACAGTACACGTGGCATATGAAATTCCATGCATAACATACTTCTGTGGGCATGTCCAAATTTTGACAATTCTCTCCTAAGACCCCACCACCAAGTTTCCCAGCAAATAAACCAAATAGCACCACAGATGCTTTGTGACATGTTGTTCATAAGAGCATTTTACAAGCATAGGGGTAACTATTAAGTGTTCTGTCAGTAACACGGCATAGCTAGATCAGGGATGGATAAAACATGTAATTCCTAGTTAGCTAATGAAACTTCAACTTTTTCCATTCAAGGAAGCTTATCAAAAGCAAATGCATGTGCTATGATTTATATTTGGAAAACAAACCATTTACTAACTTTTCTTTAAGTTAGTAAAAGATTTAGCAAAAGGTTACTTGTTGTTTGTCTTAGCATTGAGGTAGTCATAGTCAAGTGGTCTTTGACATTGGAGCTGTGGGTTGCCTGACAGGTGTACGCTCTCCCCATTAATGCTGGCTGCAAACGTGGCTCGAGAATTAGTGCTGCGAAGATCACCATGCTTAACATCAAAGCTTACAGCTCTGTAGGTATGGGAGATTCCAAATCATTTGCTCAGAAGGAAAGACTGGGGAGAGGATTCTTCTTCTGACCTGGCCCTTCCCATCCCATGGTGTTCCTTTAGGCCTTAGATGATAAAAATGAGACTATTCAAGCCTGCCCTTGAATCTTCCAAATCACACAGTAAATTCAAAGTGCTTTCCCCATTTGTAATACGCACAGAACAAGCACCTTGCCGAGTTAATTTTCCCTTTGTTTCTGTAATCCATTACCTCTGCTCCTGTGGTGGAGAATTAGAATTAGGAAGTGATTCGGGGCCAAATGGAACCCAAAAGAATTCCAGCAGAGGCTTAGAGCAGGGTTTCTTGACCTTAGCACGGCTGACATGTTTGAGACAATCATTCTTTGCTGTGGGAGGCTATCCTGTGCATTGTAGAATGTTCAACAGCACCCCTGGCCTCTACCCACTACATGCTGGTAACACCTCCTGTCTCCAGTGTGATAACCAAAAATGTGCCCAGACATTGCCAAATGTCCCCTGGAAAGCAAAATCGCCCCCATTGAGAACCACGGGCTTAAAGCAAGCCCCAAGTGCCCAGCTCTGTCCCTCCCTTCCTAAACGTGAGCGATGTCCCACGTGCCACCTTCTACACTAGGGCAGCAGGTTGGTGGTTCTTGACTGAGATCAAAGGTGAAGAACTGTTTCCTAGAGATGCTTACAGGGAGAATTGGTGGGACTTAGCAATACAAAAGAGTGGAGGGAATAAAAGACAATGTCAAGATCTTACCTACTTAACACATTCTCCTTTGCTTTTCACTCATTTCTCCAGGTAATTTATAGAACTCAGTACTAGAATGAGTTTTTTCTTAGTGGGTAGAGCTCCCTGAGTGTTTCCATTGAAACCTACAGATGCCAGTTAGTCTTAAAGAATCTTTCTAAAGTATTAAACCTAAATGCTGCAGAAACAATATTCAGAGTATAAAATATGTGGATGTGAACAGAGATAGGAACTTTTGCCAAAATGCCTTGAGAAGATGGTCCTGTTCGCAGCTCAAGAACTTGAGAGACCTCCCTCTGCTTCGTAACCTGTGCAGGTTCGTAGCTATGTTGGATCAGGACAGAGATGTGTCAGGCAGCCCCCTGGACCTAAAGTTGCCTTTCCAGAGCTCCCTGATCAGAGAGCATGAGCCGATGCCTGGTGAGTCAGAAGCTGGGTCGCTCCTGGGTTGGTGTTAGGAGCCCCAGGGGCAGCCGCGAGTGTCTGCTCTGGGTGGCCTTCCTAAGGCATTCTGGCCTTTGATATAACCCAGTGTGTGTAATAACTGCCTGTCCTTTAAAGAGAAAGAGATTTGGGTTGAGAACTTAACAAATAGTGACATAAGAAAGATGAGAGAAAAGGAACTGTTTGGTTTGGTGGGTGGGGTTCCCCCAAGTCTAGAAGTTCATCTGTGACTTAATAAAGGCAAGTGGCTTGGGTAGTGTTCTACCATGGCCACTGCCTCGTTTCTGGAGTGATTGAAACCGCCTTGGGAAGACCTTCCATCTCTGGCCTTGTGAAGCACCAACAACTTGGGCCTCTGTGTGTTCTGCACTTTTCACTGGCTGCAGTGATTTCTTAGATAAAGGAAAGCATCTTCCTCTTTGTCCTGACTGGACATTTCTCTTGCTCTGCTGGTTTTCTCCTCCTACAGACACGGACTGGCTGGTGGGCCTGATGCTGGGGCTACTCCAATGGAAGGAACATGGTTTCTGCTCTTGGGGAGAGCGAAGGCATTGAGCACATGGGTGACGGCCAAGGAGGCGCTCCCTCACACTGCTGGCAGGTCGAAAGTTTGAGGGGGATAAGGCCAAGGAGATTTCCCAGAGATTCTCCTCTTGGAGAGGAGTGGCAGTTTGGTAGACAGTAGTTCAGGGGTACAGTTTAGAGGTGAGTGGTCTCAAGTATGGACGCAGGAAGAGAGCTCTGAAGCTAGTGTTTAGCATTGGTCCAGTTAGGAAGCCCCACAAGCCCTGCCCCCAGCACAACACATGTCCCCACTGTGCCCCCCAGAGTGTGTCAGCTTCCTATACCTGAGGGTCATTAATGCAAGGCAGAATAATCACCCAAGCCGTTCACATTTTGACAGGTTCCACACAGCCTTTGCAAGTTAATTGGTTGCTAATACATTTGTTCAGACTTTTCAATCTCCCAAGTGTTAAACTGTCTAGTTTTCTCCTACTAATCATGAGTTTGGGATTATTCAGAGGGCCAAAGTGCTATTCTCCCAGGCTTTGAGAACAAACACGTAGTGCCGTTTAGCTATGTAGTCTTGCTGAACTTTTCTTCCGACAAAGAGAGAGTATACTTTGGTAACTGTGCAGGCCCTACTCTGAGCATAGCTTTCAGGGACTGGAAAGAATTCCCCAGAGAACCCAGGGAACTTGCTGACCAAGCTGGCATCAGTTTTCTTTCCTGTAAAATGTTTCCGCTCACATGTTCAGACTCCAGCCTGAGGCTGGCACCAGCTGAGGTTTGCAGCAAAGCAGTATTTGAATGTTGGCCTTGCCCTGACCCATGCTCAAATCATTTGTTTCACTAAGAATATATATTTTGAGATAGCAAACCAGATTAGTTCACATCTAATAGTTTAATTGCTGATTCAGTTAAAAAGTCTCTGTTTGTTAGGGCCTGGGCTGAAATTGAGCAACCAGAGGCTTTTTTTCCTAAAAGAAGACACCTCCCACCCCCACTTTCCTTTAATTATAAAAGCAGAACTACATGCATGTGGTTAAATTTAAGCTGTACTGAAGGATATAACAGAGGTACAACTCCTCGGTAAGTATCTTACACATCCTTCTGGAGTATCCTTCTTTATGCCTTTATAGACATGCATATAGGAAGCTATGCATATGGATAATGTCTGTTCTATTTACAGAAAACACCTTGATTTTTAAAAAATTTGATAACATATCTTGTCAGTCTTTCTCTGTCAGCACACACTGACCTGCTTCAATCTCTGTAATAACAGCACTGAATTCTTTTGAATGGATATAGCGTAACCTACTTACCTACTCCCCTGTAAATGAACATTCCATCCCTTCCTTAGACTTTTGCTGTTTCAAATGATGCTATGGTAAACATTCTTGCACATACTTTTTGCATACTCATACATGCATATCTGTAGAATACGTTTCTAGAATTGGAATTGCTAGGCCAGAGGGTACACACATTATCAACCTTGGTAGACATTGCCAAGGTCCTTCCTGTAGGGAACAGTGTCATTGCTTTATAGAAAATGTATAACTCCAGCTTCTGACAGCCAGCCTCAAATGCTGGTAGTGTCTCTTGTCCAGAAAATGTTGCTTCCTACTACAGAGGATATCAGCAAATGCATTACCACTGTAAGGCAGCACAGGGAGAGGGGCATGAATGACATTGGGCAAGACAGATGGCTTCTGGGGACCACAGTTTCCCCCTCTATTCAGTAAATGCAAGTAAGATTGTCAAGTCCCCTTCCATAATTTTGCATAAACCCAGGTATAGTTCTAGTTCTGAGACCCAGGAGCTCAGCCTCTAGGAGAGGCTTAAGCAGGAGGTAAAAGGCCAGAATCCGCACTTAATTTCTAGATCCTTTATCTTTTCATCTGCATTGAATGAAGTGGGAAGGCTCTGGGGCATCTCACCCTTTGCTGGGCAGCGGAGAGATCTAACAACTACTGGATCATCTCCATTTTCAGGAGATTTCATAGCAGCTTACTTAACTGTGTACCCTCCTCTGCTCCTTTAGTGCCAAGCACATTCCTTAAGGAGGCCCATTAATTAGAAGGGCCTCAGAGTGAGAGATAGAGTTCTTATGGTTTCCATTACAATTAGCTTGGAAATGATCTGTGAGTAGAAGTCTGGTCAGAAGTCTTTTGAGATGTTGGAGCAGAGAATTGTCTGGAGAGGGAAGAAATGCAAGATGAGTTTCCCCAAAACTTCACACTCTTCTTGGTCTAACTGATGTTTATCAGCGGAAAACAGCCTGTACAACAAAGGCAGCAGTTCATATGGGCAGAGCCTGATTTGTTCCTCTGTTTTATTTCCTTCCATACCGTCTGCCTCCGTGACCTAAGACCTTTGAGTTTGATGTCTCATCCCATGTTGTACATGGAACTAGAGAACATAGATCGATGTAATTTAGCACTCCTCAGCACTTAGGCAAATTCAAGAATCAATAATTTGAAGAACCATGGTTTTGAGTTCCTGAGAAGGAAATGGATTAAGACTTGTCCTCCCAACTCCCAACTTTTTATTTTGGGAAATTTCAAACCGACAGAAAAGTTGTAGTATGGCAAATTCCACCTAAATTTATCACCTAAATTTACCACCTAAATTTACCAATTGTAATCATTTTGCCATTAAGTTCTCGAGTGATGGATGTTACTGCTAATCTGGAGAGCATACTTTTATGAACCTCTGCTATAAATCTTTACAGATGTATACGTGGTGGGTATATTTTTTTCCCCCGAACTACAGTTGACCCTTGGACAACACAGGTTTGAACTGCGAGGGTCCCACTTATATGCAGAATTTTTCAACCAAATGCAAATCAAACATATAGCATTAGGCTAGGCATGGTGGCTCATGCCTGTAATCCTAGCACTTTGGGAGGCTGAGGCAGGAGAATCACTTGAGCCCAGGAGTTCGAGACTAGCTGAGCAACATAGTGAGACCCTGTCTCTACAAAAAAAAAATTAGCTGGGCATGGTGGTGCACACCTGTAGTCCCAGCTACTCAGGAGGCTGAGGCAGGAGATCGCTTGAGCCTAGGAGTTCGAGGTTGCAGTAAGCTAAGATGGCACCACTGCACTCTAGCCTGGGCAACAGAGCAAGTCTCTGTCTCAAAACAAACAAACAAACAAAAAAACAGAAGAAGAAAAAAAGAAAATACAGTATTTGCAGCATGTGAAACTTGTCTGTATGGAGGGTTGACTTTTTGTATGTGCAAGTCCCACAGGGCTGACTGAGGGACTTGAGTATGTTTGAATTTTGGTATATGCAGAGGTCCTGGAACCAATCCCCTGTGTGTACTGAGGGATGACTGTATTTGAAAATAGACTGTATATATCGGGTATTTCACTCCTAAACATTTTAGTATGTATCCCCTAAGAGCAAGAAAGTTCCTTTTATAATAATACCCTTATCAAAGCCAAGAAATTTAACATTGATACATGAAGAGTATAGGTCAGTTGTCTTGTAGAATTTTCCACAATCTGAATTTGTTCAGTTGTTCCCTTGTGATTAGATTCAGGACAAACATTTTTGTCAAGACTACTACAGAGCTGATGTTGTGTATTTCCTATTGCATTCTCACCACGAGGCATAACAGTTCTGGACCATTATCGATGATGCTGAGTTTAAGCGCTTGGTGATGGTAATGACTGTCAGATCTCTCTATTTTGTAAAGGCATTTTCTCCCTTGTAATTAATGAGCAATAAGTGGTGCGACACTTTAAAACTATAGGAATATCCTCTTCCCGATAAGTTGTTATTCAGTGGCTTTAGCATTTATTGATTTGTTGATGATCCTTTCCTGAATCTGTTTTTACATGGATAATTGCAGAATGTTGATCTTTAAATTGTCACTCCTTCTGCATTTATTAGCTTGTATTCTTTTATAAAGAAGAGCCCCTTGTGTCTTCTCCCCTCCCATTTCTTAGTATCACTTTGGACACATGGATTTCAATTCAATTGCTATAGTTCATTACCTTTATTATTTTTTTAATGCTCTAATTATCCCAAATTCGGTAAATGGGAATCTTTTTCCAAAATGGCTCTTGAGTCTTTTTAATATGTCCCTGACATTTTTTAAGCGCTTGGTTGCTTTTCCAGCACAGAAAGATATTCAAGCCCCACTTGTCCTTTCTCTGCCCCAGTCTTGGAATTAATCAGCTGTTCCTCTAAGAAACTCTGCCTCCTTTTGGTGGAGAAATGGTCTTTAGAAACCAAGATCTGGGCTTGAAGTGTGCTCACTGCTAGGTTAGAAAGAGCTAAGGAATTTAAATATTTTTTAGAAATCCTGAATTCATAGCGGTATGTTCAATTCAGAACCAGTGTCACAGGACCCTTCCTCACTTTTCCCCTTCTATATTTGTGTCCCACAGTGAGAACCTTGTGTGCAGATTTGCAACACCAATATCAAGGCCAACAATAAACCTAGAAAGTAAAGTTCAAGATTTCTTTTCAGGTTTTTTTTTTTTTTTTTTTTTTGGGATAGAGTCTGGGTCTGTTGCCCTGGCTAGAGTGCCGTGGTGTCAGCCTAGCTCACAGCAACCTCCAACTCTTGGGCTCAAGCAATCCTCTTGCCTCAGCCTCCCGAGTAGCTGGGACTACAGGCATGCGCCACGATGCCCGGCTAATTTTTTCTATATATATATATTTTTAGTTGTCCAGATAATTTCTTTCTAGTTTTTCAGTAGAGACTGGGTCTCGCTCTTGCTCCGGCTGGTCTTGAACTCCTGACCTTGAGCGATCCACCAGCCTCGGCCTCCCAGAGTGCTAGGATTACAGGTGTGAGCCACCGCGCCCGTCCTTTTCAGTTCTTTTTGTCCTTAGACTACATCCAAGTAAGGAGGACTAGTCAGAGAACTATATCCAAAAGTCACTTGAATTACTTGCCTTTTTGGGGCATATATTTCTTTTTTTTTTTGAGACAGAATCTCACTCTGTTGCCCGGACTAGAGGGCTGCGGCAATTAGCCTAGCTCACTGCAACCTCAAACTCCTGGGCTCAAGCCATCCTCCTGCCTCAGCCTCCCGAGCAGCTGGGACTACAAGGCATTCATGACCACGCCCAGCTAATTTCTTCTATTTTTAGTAGAGATGGGTTCTCACTCTTGTTCAGGCTGGTCTCGAACTCCTGACCTCAAGTGATCCTCCCACCTCAGCCTCCCAGAGTGCCGGGATTACAGATGTGAGCCATCGCACCCAGCCTACTTGCCTTTTTTGTATAGATACATAATAATTATTGTATATAGTTAGGCTCAAATATTTCTGTTCATGTTCAACTTTAGATTTGCTTTTTCCTTCATGCTTTTTACTTGATTTTATTCTTTTAATAAGTAAAATATTTACGAGGTTCAAAAGTCAAAACGGTATAAAACAGTATACTAAGAAGTCTTACTTTCACTGCCAGAAGTAACCATTTTCATTAGTTTCTGATTTATCTTTTCCGGCTTCCTTCCTGCACAAGTAACCAATACCCATCTGTACAGGGACCTGTCCTTTATGCATACACAGGGATGGTCGGAGGTTCTGGGCCTCAGGATCAGCCGTGACCAGAGGAAACATGTCAGAAACAGAGTGGAATTTCTTATCTTCCCTCGCCCTGTTAAGTTGCCTGGTTTCTTCTGTTGCTTAGCAGTCTGTGAAAAAGGCAAAGCACCCTGCGGGAGGATAATTAAGGGATGACCCGGACAACCTGAGGGGCAGGCCTTTCACATACAAGGAAGCTGTCCTTTGGTTTTGATGGGCTGTTTAATCCCTTTTGACAGGAGTGGAACTGACTCTGGTATCCCTGGAGCAGATCTAAGATCCCAGAATGAAACGGTTTGTGACTAAGCAGATAAGTTGCCTCTCTGGCAGGCCTTTTAGTGCAGCTGTTGTTTTGTACTGGAGTAATTTGGGTTTCCCTTTCCTTTTCATACAATATTATCTGGTTTAACCTCCTGCAAAAGAGTCGCAGGGAACAAATTTTTTCTTTTGAATAAACATCTAGGGGAAGTTAACTTTTCACATTTGTTGTTGTTGTTCTTTACTTGACATTAAGGAGCTTTTACAAGCAATTAAAACTAGGAGAAAACCCAAACCAAAAATTTCCCTTAAACTCCAAATGACCTCAGTAGGAATCTTTCCAGTATTTCTGGTTTTAACTCCTTTGGTGAATTTAGGGAGTGACTTTTTATCCCACTTCTGAGTGACAGCTTTGAACTATTACTGGTCAACATGGAAAAACACATCTAATGGGCTTCATTAAATATGGTTTAGGGGTCAAACTGAGAAGACTTCATCTTAAAACTATAACTGGACAGGAAACTGGATCTGAAAGGATTTTGTGGAATAACTTGGTCCTTTTCTTTTCTTTTTTTTTTTTTTTTTTGAGACAGAGTCTCACTGTGTTGCCCGGGCTAGAGTGCCGTGGCATCAGCCTAGCTCACAGCAACCCCAAACTCCTGGGCTCAAGCAATCCTTCTGCCTCAGCCTCCTGAGTAGCTGGGACTACAGGCATGTGCCACCATGCCCGACTAATTTTTTCTATATATTTTTAGTTGTTTGATTAATTTCTCTCTATTTTAGTAGAGATGGGGTCTCGCTCTTGCTCAGGCTGATTTCGAACTCCTGAGCTCAAATAATCCGCCCGCCTCGGCCTCCCGTTTGGTCCTTTTCTTGATTGGCAAATTTTCTCAGTAAGGATACTCTCCCAGACAGTGGAGGTGGGATTGCCTTTGAACCACATCTTTGCAATATTAAATCATTTTGTCAGTTCTTCCTTGGTGGATGAAGTCCATTTTGATCATGTCAGGGCATTCAAAGTAGAGTAAATAAACTCAGAAAATTGGCCACTGCCTGCTCTTGGCTAGATATGGGATAGAAAGTGAAGCTTGAGGTTTTCACTGTGCAGATATTTTCTGTATCTCAGTCATATTAGTATCACCTTTGTGGTTTTGTCATATCAGAATATCAGGTATACTACTGTTTATTTAATAGTTTTCTTTAAATATACTCATTTATAAAATTTAGATTTATATCTTTGATTAAAAAGGGAAATGAGTTTGTGTTGGAGAAACGTTAATCATTTATTGACATCAAATTAAGACTTTTCTCCTATAGTAATTGGAAGGACCAAAAGAAAATTACAAAGTGAATAACATTCTCACTCTTTTATTCAGTGTTATTTAGGAATACTTGTGCCACCTGAAAAAGATTTCCACCAGGTATAAATAAGGAATTCCACTTAGAAAAACCATTGCCCAACACCATATTTTGATGACCCTGGTGGTATTTGGAAGATGGTAACCATTGATACAGACAGCCATTGCTTTAATGAATATTCTTGAAAACTAGAGGTTTCACAATAGTTTTATATGTATCTGGGGAAAAGTCCTTGTTTCAGATCAAGGGCACAGAAGTTTCTTCTAGAAACAAAATATATGCCTACATGCTCAAAAAAGGATTTAAGCTGAATTAAAAGGCAGCATAAAATGAGGCAGAATAAAATAAAGGTGATACAAAATGAAAAACAAGGACATAAAATACCTAAGATAAGAAATAAAGTAAGAAGACAAAATAGAATTAACCTTGTGACTAAAGATATGTATCATGGTGACCTGTATACCTGCTACATGGGAAGGTAAAATTTTTCATGAGCTTCCTAACAGGCAGTGAGAAAAAAGAAAACCGTATCTGTTCCACAATTTGTAGTATCTGTAAGATAAATCAAACCAAGTGCTTAAGAAAAACACGGGTATTTCTTCCAGGAAGCCACATAGAGAGGAATTTGTGTGGTCTATTGAGTGATAGTACCTTATTATAAATCTGTACTGTCTTAAAATAACCATTGATGAACACTGATGGCATTCCACCAAAGAGACATTTAGTAAAACTGCTTTTAGAAGTGGTCAATATTGGCCAGGCGCGGTGGCTCACGCCTGTAATCCTAGCACTCTGGGAGGCCGAGGCAGGTGGATCGCTCAAGGTCAGGAGTTCGAGACCAGCCTGAGCAAGAGCGAGACCCTGTTTCTACTAAAAAATAGAAAGAAATGATCTGGACAACTAAAAATATATATATAGAAAAATTAGCCAGGCATGGTGGCGCATGCCTGTAGTCCCAGCTACTCGGGAGGCTGAGGCAGAAGGATTGCATAAGCCCAGGAGTTTGAGGTTGCTGTGAGCTAGGATGACGCCACGGCACTCTAGCCCGGGCAACACAGCGAGACTCTGTCTCAAAAAAAAAAAAAAAAGAAGTGGTCAATATTGAAGTTCAGCTCCCTACTACTCTGCCTTAAAGTAGGCACATATTTTAGATTACCTGGAAGCATATTCTTCAACCATTTCTCTCCCCCAGGTGAAGGGCAGTGAGTTCAATATTGTACTTCCTGGATATGCCTGGACCGTAGTCACCTATGGTTGGCATCCTCTTGTGAAAGCCAAGGAACCCGATAAGAACAGGCTGGAAGGCCATGTTACTCTTACGCTCAGCTTTGTTGAGGGAGGGCTCCTCGTGAGAGGGATAGGACTCCTCTCAGAAACGCTTTTGAATTTGCTCTGGCACACAGATAGCTGGAAGAGTGAGTGGACTCCCAAGTTCCACCCAGTATGGCATGTTTTGAGACTGAACAAAGTTTAGAATGTGTAAAACCACTCAGTCACCTTGGCCAAGAAAGAAAACCCTAAGCACATCCCTCACAGACTACCTAGCTTCGATCCTGGTTCCTGGTGAACTCTCAGGGATAAACTATTTTGATGGTAACTAAAGGAAGTAGCTTGTCATATAGGATTGTTATTTAATTTAAAAATTAAGCAACTAAAATAAACTAAAAGGTGGGAAGCATCTACCAAAAATAATAACTTCAGCTTTAGAATAGTTGGTGTTTAGCCTTTCTGGCAACAGTTAGTTAGCAAGGTCAGTTGTCCCGTCAAGATGATAAACTCACATCATATATGGTAAAAGAAGGCCTATCTGTATTTTTTGTTGTGGAGTGCATGTGCCCACCTCATCCAAAAGTGGTATCAGTTATTAGATCATTAGAAACAAGTTACAAAGACGAGAGTCTAGAATGAAAACCTGTTCTAATCTGTTTGAAACTGCTCCTTGGGAAAACATTTCTCATTGTGACTCTTGTATAACTATTTATAATACAGGTTCTGAACAAGTCTCAGTAGCCCAAAGTTGAGTTCATGTCCTTGGCCTATGCTCGGGTCTGAATGTTTGTATCCTCCCAAAATTCGTGTGTTGAAATCCTCACGCTCAAGGTGCTGGTATTAGGAAATGGAGCCTTTGAGGGGTGATTAGATGATGGGAGTGGAGATCTCATGAATGGGATTAGTGCCTTTATAAAAGAGGCCCAAGAGAGACCTCTTCTACCACGTGATGATGCAACAAGAAGGCACTGTCTGTGAACCAGGAAGCAGGCCCTCACCAGACATTGAATCTGCTGGCATCTTGATCTTGGACTTCCCAGCCTCCAGAACCGTGAGAAATAAATTTCTGTTGTTTATAAGCCCCCCAGTCTGTGGTGTCCTGTTACGGCAGCCTGCATGCGCTAAGACAGAAGTAAATTGGTACCTAGGAGTGGGGGTGCTGCTCTAACAACTACCTGAAAATATGGAAGTAGCTTTAGAACTGGGCAACATTTAGAGGCTGGAAGACTTTGAGGTTCACAATAAAAAAAAAGCCTGCATGGCTGCAAACAGAACTTGCAAGGCAGTTCTGGTGAGGGCTCAGAAAGAAAAGAGGAGAGCTGCAGAGAAAATGTCAGTCTTTGTCAAGAACACCTATGTGGTTGTGAACAGAATGTTGGTAGAAATATGGACGGTAAAGGCCATTCTGAGGAGGTCTCAGATGGAACGAGGAACATGTTATTGGAAACTGGAGAAAAGTCCATCCTTGTTATAAAGTGGCAATGAACTTGGCTGAATTACATGACCTTTCCCTATGTGAAGAAGTAAAAGTCCATAAAAAGCTATAGATAATCTGATGTTTCTGGGGAATTTCTCCACAGAATGGTAAAAAGCATAGTGGGCATGAGGTGGCCTGTGTCCCATACGAAACACTGGTCTGAGAAACCCTGACTTACTAAGCAAGTCACCAGTCAGTACTCTCCGATGCCTCTTTTGCCAACGATGGATCAGTCGTACTAGATTAGTCTCACTTTACTGGGGCTGCTGATACGGCTAGGCCTTGTAAACTAATTAGTCTACCTGGGTCCAGGTGAACTTCATCATCCAGGTGCAGGGCAGGCTCAGCCATGGAAATTGGAGTTTCTAGTGAAACACAAGTACTTAGCAAGACCAGTGGAACCCCGTAGGTTTCCATCCTAGAGCATACCCTACAACGACTTAAGATTCTTGTCCTTCCAGAACACGTCCTGTCGGAGTCCCAGCAGGTAAACACCTCAATGAGAAAGCCTTCCTGAGGAGTTTAATGTTTGTTTTGTGCTTGCAAAAGCTTTGACTTTAGAATGTCCATCTTCTCTCATTCAGGATTTTAGGCCTTTGCTTTCCTCAGCCGTGATGGAAAAGAATTTTGGCAGATGCAAGGCTGAATTGGACCCGCTTATCTCCCTCTCCCCTAGGGGACGGCTGTTGAGTTGCCCGTCTCATATGACAGGAATCACTTTCTGCTGGTCTGGATGGAGTTCTCTGGCACATGGGGTAGGGTTTGTTGTAACACATACATTCCGCCTGCCAAGGTACACAGAGTCTTTAGACTTAGAGGCTTGTTTTATGATTTTTCCCTCTAAACTTAATTTATCCTACATATCCCATGGCAGAGCTAAAAGTTTGTGGGTATCTGGCTGCCAGAACTGGTGGTGGATCAGATGGGACTGTGCCTCCACTTGTTGAAGAATGAGAGGCTTGCTCCCTTCTGGGGCATATTTTCGGAGAGAGTTACACTAATTCAAACAAAGCTTTTCAACAGACTTTTTCATGAATAGAACTTATGGGATAAATCTGGGGGAAATTTTACCTACGTTTCAATGGCGGGGTAGCCGTCAAGTTTTCATTAGCTTTGGAGGAGATATTTTGGATTGGGTAGAAAGTGTTCACTTCCCTCTGCTTGTCACCTTGGGCAAAGCTTTCCTGGAGCCCTTAGGGTGCTGTCAGATTCCGTGGCTGCCTCTTACGATTCTGTTAGTATATGAAAAATTTTGAGCTCTTGAAACTCCACTCAGGTAAGCAGGTGGGATCACTTAAGTCTGTTTAACTGAGAAATATTTTAGCAGTGGGGTCCCCCCTTCCCAGTACCTGCTATAACAAGGACTCCAAGTACCTGAAAAACCTCAGTGAGAACAGTGGGATATGGTGGGAAATGAGAATTAGAAGCTATTCCAGATTCGTTTACTTAATCAACAAGTAGTTTTATCGTAAGCCTACTTTGTGCCAGGTACTATGCTGGAAGCTGGGGTACAGCCAGCTAGGGTGGGTTAAGTATTAATACCTCCCTGCTTCCTCCAGAGCTCTAGAGTCCAGTGGGGAGGACAGACATTATTCGACAAGTCACAAATATGTAGTGAAAATTGTGATAAGTACTATGAAGGAAGAGTGCCAGGGCTTGGACATATAATGGGGGACCTGGACTAGACTTGGGAGGGGGCAGTGGGCAGAGAGGTTCCCTGGGGAGGTGATCTTTGACCTGAGATCTGCAGGATGAGTAAGAATTAACTGGGGGAAAGGAGAGTGCATTAACGACAAAGGGATACCGTGTGAGAAAGAGCCCGGGTGACTCAGACTTCAGTGGGCATGAGTTATCTGGGCACCTTTTTATTTTGGAATTGACATTTTTTGGTCTTATACCCACAGAGTCAGAGTCAGTGGGTCAAAGGTGGGGCCCAGAAATTTGCATCACCCCAGGGTATTTTGATGCAGGTTGGCCTGGGGAAATACTGCATTAAACATTTTTGGTGGTGTTCTTTCCTTCTAATTTGCAATTTCTGCTTGAGAGAACTCCAGGCCTCCTTTGTAAGGATGGGTACAGTTAGGGTTGGCTAAATCTTAACCCCAGGGCTGACTCAGAGAGCAGACTGTGGTCCTCCCTCCCTCCCTCCCCTATCTATCCAGCCCTACTTTCTGCTCCACACACACTTCCAGGTGCCCAGATCCAAATCTGACACCAACTCGGAGCTCTGGGAGTCAGGTTAGGAAGGAAAGGAAGTGGATATTTTTCTCCTTGAAACTGTGGACATCATTGTGGACACTCAGACACAAGCCTGTCTGCATACCCGCTCCTGACTTTTTCCGGATGTAGAAAGGAGAGAGAAAACCGGGCATAAGTTTGGGAAGCAAGACACAGCTGTCGGCACAAGACATCCAGGGAGCCTGCAGCCCGCCTCCTGGTCAGTGGTGAATTTCATGAAGTCCTTCATGGAGACACCACTGGCTGTGGCTGATGCGGGTTCTCACTGATGGGGCTTGTGGGGCAGAGTCCCCCAGACAGCAGGAGAACTGAGGTAGAGCCAGCAGGGTTTCCTCCTTGGCCAAGAGCCTTCTGGAGGCTGCCGGGCCTTGGAAGGCGTGCCGGGATAAGCCAGGCACCGGATTCTTGTTCCCTTTTCTCACCACTGCCTCCCCTGGCACAGGACCTAGGAATTACGGTGGCAGGACTGTTACTGAGATTGGCGCCCCTAACTGAGCTACATCATGCTTTTTCCATTCTCTGTTTCAAGTCTCTGGTTATATCAGGAGAAAGTCTTGATGTGCTGCTCCATCTTTAAACCACTGGAAAACTTGCTAATCTCCCTTCCAGTAGAACAAGGAGACATCAGCCTTCTGCAGGCAGCAGGGGCAAGATCAAATTTAATAATTGGTTGTTTTTATTTTGACACTTACCTTCTGTTTATGGCAAGTGGTGCTGGTTCTCCATGTACAATTGCAATGTTCAAAAATTGATTTGTTTTTTAAAAAGGAGTCTACTCAAAGCAAAATAAGTAAATAAGAGCTAGAGTTAGAGGGGCACAAATTGTGAATGGTATATGCCAACGATTGAGTTTGAGAAACGTGGGCGCTGGAAGAAGCCATCTGGATTTTGCATCTGGTTTAATCCTCATAGCAAGCCTATGAGGCAAGAGTGGTGATTTTTTTCCCAGTTTACAGCGGAAGTAGCTTTCTCAGAGAAGTGAAGTGACGTACACAGCCTGGCCAGCTTGGCCACTCTGCTTCCCAGCCTGCCCTCCTTGGGGCTGGGGGACACGGTTGGCCTCGCATTTCTTCTATGACCCCTAAGTGCCCCTGCTCGCTTCCCTTGCGCAGTTGGAGCATTTCTCTCCCCGGCAGCCTGCAGCTGCTCTCAGGAGCAGGCAGGGCTGGCCTCACCCTTTGTCCCGGCCATCTTCATTGCAGCCTGAGGAACTTTGGGGCTCTCTGTTGCTTAGCAAAGAGCAGAGCTCAAGTACACTGGAACCCTGCTTCTCCACTGAATTGCCCTGCTTTTGGACACAGACCCTTCCACGGGTGGTCCAGAGACCAGTTTAAAACTTGTTGACATTTAACAGTTCGGTTCTGCTATTCCGCTAAAGGTTGACAGAATTATTGTGCACTTTAAAACGGTCAGGCTGTCCCAGAAAGCTCACACTCCTTATGGAGAATCAATTTATGTGTGGTTTTTATTCAGAAGGCCTCAGCAGTTTAAGTTTCCTAAGCAAGTGATTAGTGGCATATTCAAGGTCTGATTCACTGGGACATTTCTGTTCTGGAGGAGAAAATCAAGTCTTGTTGCAACCTCAGAAACTTTATACTCAGCCCGTTTCAGTTCTGTGGCACTGGTGGCTTCTGGAACCAGCCCAGAGGAAAGCACGGGGGTGCACCTGGCCTGGGAGTGTCCGCTGACAGCAGTCTCTCACTGAGCTGTCTTTGGAAACTAAACCTGGGGGAGACTTGCTGTGTCTGCTTCCGAATAGCACCTTGACATGTGCTATTAAACCTTGGGAATGTGCTTTAAGGGATGAGGGTCATGCGTGGGGAGGATCTCAGTCAGGACCAGCAGCAGCTCCTGGAAGGGGTCTCAGAGCTGGATATCAGGACAGGGGGCATCCCCTTGCAGCTACTGGTGCACAGGGCCCTGGCCTTCCCCCTGGGAGTAGACAGCTCCTTGCGCTGTTTTCTTGCAGCTACCGGCTATGGCTATGGGCGTATGGTGCTGAGTGGCCACAAGAACTTGGTACTTGATCATAGGATAGGCCCATTTGTGACCAATGCACCGTGCTGGCTGGCAGGGCACCAGAAAGGGAGAATTGGGTTGAGCTCAAAAATGCAAAATCTGGGCCCTACGTTATAAAAAAAAGCACTTGAAGTGGACCAGGACAGAGCTTCTGAGCAGTGACTTGAGCATATTTATTGTTCCTCACTCACCAGCACAGATGTTAGGAAGTTGGCAGAATTTATTGCAGAAGGTGGGGAGGGCAGCTGATTGGCATGCAGGCCTGGTTGTGGGCCTCCAGGAACCCAGATTCTCACTTTATGTTCCGTTTTCTGAATAACAAGTTCCTTAAATGCTTTGGCAAAAAATAAAAATAAGAAAATAAAGTGGCCATTCATCTTGTCCATAGAAGAAACCTCAGACTTTCTTCCCTCCTGACTCAGCTCAAGGTGGCGTCCTCTGCAGACAAAGAGAATGCAGAACCTTCCTGAAGGAAGAACCTCGCTCTGGGAGCTCAAAAAAGGGCTTTTCTTGGCAAGTATGTGAGTTTGTTCACGGCCACCTTCCCTTTGTTTGACCCGCAGATCAGAGTGGTGGATTGATTTTTCTCCTATCCACATACATGCTAAACGTATGAGGTCTTTTAGGCTCACATTGAAGAAATTCTGTATTTCAAGGGCTGCTGGCCGCAGGGCAGAGGCCCTGGGACTGTTTGCCCTGTCATCTGGGGCGAGTCGTCTTGCTTCCTCCTCTGCATGCCTGGCACCAGCAGGAGTCCTCCGTAGGACCCCAGGGCTCTGCAGAGAAGATAGAAGAGTGATATATGAGAAAGGGCTTTGAAAGGATTGATGGTGTAAGGTAATTTTGCTTTTCTTTCTCTGGCGTTTTAAGCAGTGAGGATTTCATTTTGTACGTGGGCTCTCTGTGCATATATACCCACACACCTGTCCTAGTTAGGAGTTGTTTACAAGGAGCAGAAAGTCACTCAAACTAGCATAAATAAATTGGGTTAGACTCTCAGAATACAGTTGCTAATCACATGGGCATCGGATCCAGGAAACTGCATTCAGCCAGGACCCAGAGGGACCAGAAATGGGATTTCAGGGTCTCTCTCGCCCTCCTTGGGGCTGTGGCGTTTCTCTCCTTTGCTCCCCTCTGTTCTCTCTCTGGTGTCTTTCGTGCTGCCCCTTCTCTGTCCCTCTCTCTCCATCAGCTCTGTTTCTCTTTGCTTGTCCCTGGACAACAAGGCTGCTCCTGCCTGTCCTTGATGTGAGTTTTTGGTCCCTACTCCACCACCATCCATCTAATCAGCACTTCTACCTTTTCCGCATGCTGCCACTTGGGAAATGATCATTTTTTGTCCGCAGGGGTAAAGGGACAAGGCAGCTGGCCACCAGAAGACAAGGACTTGGAGGGAGAAGTGGCTCTAGCTGCTCCAGCTGGGAGGATCCATATGGCGCCCTCCTATAGCCTGTTTGTAGCACGCTGGTTGGGAAGCTCTGATCTTATTGAATCCATCTTCGTATCCCATTTCTAAGTTCCTAGGAGAGAGTATGATCAGTCTTAAATCCAGTGTCCATATGCGCTGTAATCACGAATGGCCCAAGACTGGAACCCATGAAACAGGCATGCCCCTAGGTGCACAACTGCACAGGGTGTGGCTGCGGCAGGGACTGGCACCCAGGTGGAGTGTCCAGGGAAGAGAAACAGGCTTGGGTACTTGTCAGTCTCCTCTCCTCCCTTGAAGGCAGGGAGCTTTGTCTTAATCTTTCTAGCCCCACACCCTCTGGCACAAATACTCGATAGGTTTTGGATGCTCAATAAATGTGTATTGGCCGGGTGCGGTGGCTCACGCCTGTAATCCTAGCACTCTGGGAGGCCGAGGTGGGCGGATCGTTTGAGCTCAGGAGTTCAAGACCAGCCTGAGCAAGAGCGAGACCCCGTCTCTACCAAAAAATAGAAAGAAATTAATTGGACAGCTAAAAATATATAGAAAAAATTAGCCAGGCATGGTGGCGCGTGCCTGTAGTCCCAGCTACTCGGGAGGCTGAGGCAGGAGGATCGCTTGAGCCCAGGAGTTTGAGGTTGCTGTGAGCTAGGCTGACGCCATGGCACTCACTCTAGCCCGGGCAAAAGAGTGAGACTCTGTCTCAAAAAAAAAAAAAAAATGTCTATTGATGAAAAACAACTAGACACAAGCATGGTGTGGACCCGATGTTCTGCTGAACAGGGTCTTAAAATGTGGCACTTGGCCTATCCAGAAAAACTCAGTCACCTTCCCCACCCACTGTGTTATGTCCTTGGACCCTGCTTTACCCCATCTCCCTAGCACATCTAGCATCGGGGACATTCCTGCCTTTGTCCTCTTTCTTGCTGTTACCTTCTAAAGCTTCAAACTGAGAGATATTAACCAGCAAAGCACGCCGCCTGCGTTTTTCCCCAGTATGAGGCATTTGGAACCAATTGTGTGGTGGCCTCTTTGAGTTAGCTGTTTAGAAGTAAAACAACCCACACTAATACTGCATTGTAAAAATGTCTTTCCGGCCAGAGTCTTGGACTTTTGTATTTTGATGGAAACGCCCATCTAAATTTCCTGTTTTATTTTTTCTTAATGGCCAAGCATTAACCTGGCAAATGCCACTATTTTTTTGATTCTGCTGACGTTAAGCAGCGGCAATACCTTGTGGAGATAAGAATCCGTGTTCAGTAATTAGAAATGAATTTGTTGGTAGCTGACGTCCTCCTGAGAGTGACAGGGACCACAGAGAACCTCTGCTTAATTAATAGCATTTCATCTTGGATCCTTCACTCACCCTGTTTTGTAACAACTTTATTTAGCAGAAAGAGAGATGTGAATTGATGTTTCTTTGGAAGAATAGGGGAATATAATATTTGGTTCTGTATTTACTCCTATATTTATTTCTACATTGGGTATGTAGTTCTTTTCCCCTTATTCTACATGAATCACTTGGATGCATAAATTCAAAGACATATGTTTGCGGCTCTCACACATCTGTCTTGAATTTCATCTTTTCCACCCTGTCTTCTACTTTCCAAACAATTTACCTCCCTCTCTCTTTCTCCCTGCTGTTATTTATTTCGTTGTGCTGTGGAACCCTTTCATTTCAAGAGCTGGTCCAGGGGAACACTGCAAGCCACAGTCCGTTTCTATATAAGGCATCTCGGTACATGGTGATCACAGTTTCTTAGTGCAGGACACGATTCCTTTTGCCCTGGACATAGCCGGTCTGTAGCAGTGGCTGATACTGTTTTCAGAGCCGTGGAGGCGCCTGGCTTGCTGGGTTCCTGGGGAGGTGATGTTGTTACCTTCTCAGACCAGCCCAGTCCAATTTACGGAGTGCCTTTCCGTGCCAGGCTCTGTGCAGAACGGTCCCTTATGACTATCCCCTTTGATCTTTTTTTTCCAGACTGGGAATTTCTCACATCATTGTAAACGTTTCCTTTCCTCTCCTTGTCATTTGGCTGGGGCTCAGTGGGGACTTCCTGAAGCAGGAAAGTGGTAACAAGGGGTTTATAACTGGGCACTCGGAAAGTTCTGCCAAGAAACAGAGCTTTCTATACAGCCAAGGCAAAAGAAAAAAAAAAAAAAAAAAGCCCTGATGAAATAACAATCAAGTAGGAAATTGAAAAGCGTGCTGCGCTGAGTGCTAATGGCTCTGTGGTGGAACAGGTACGGATGGTGCTGAAATGATAAGCTTGTCCGTCATTCTCACAAACCAAACTTCCTGCTCTTATTTTCATTTCGGAGAGCAGACGTGGAAAAGTTCACCCTGCTGACTTGTAATTTATAATAGCATTTGGGTTAGTAGGTGTTATGCAATCACGTTCCTAATCTACAGGAAGCTGCAGAAAGTTTTGAGGCTCTGTGCCTGATTTCTGTTCTGGATGGCAGTGCATCGAGTAGCTGCTGAGGAATCATGGTCAATGTGTGAAAATGCAACACAGGCTTGCATGTTTCTGCCTCGCATTTCACCTGTCGGGTCACATGGGAGGAGCCAGCAGCACACTCTTTGTTGGCCTGAACATCGTCACCATCGCCATTACTGAGTACCTACCACAGGTAGGGCACTGAAGATGCAAAGCTTCGTAAGGGACTCATCTGATGAGGGAGAGGTGAGATAGTCTTTTGATTTTAAACCCAGTAAGGATGTTGATGGTAGGATTATAGCAGGGTGGGATTCATTCTTGCTCTTGACTTGGTAGATCACTTCACATCTAAAAACTCCCTTATTTCCACAGTTTATGAAATCGACCTCTTTTCTCGCTGGCCACTTTTCACCATAGTACCTGGTCTCAGGGGTTCCATCATGTGCAGTAAGTCCTTGCTGGACATGTCATTCAAGTGCTCAGTTTGAGCATTAGTAGAAAATCAGATCCTGGAGCTCTAGGGTCATGGCTGGTCAGCCCGCCCAGAACTGAGGAGGCCGAGGGAAGCCCTGTTGTCCTGTACTCAGGAACCTGCACCAACACTGTCTGTCTATGGGAGTGGGGAGGTCTCTTTCCAGATGAAGAAGGCTTCTTGGATGGATTGGTTTCTTTTTAGTACTGGGTGTGGTGGCTCAGACCTATAGAGCCCATCGTCCCAGCTACTTGGGAGGCTGAGACAGCAGGATCACTTGAGCCCAGAAGTTTGAGGCCAGCCTGGGCAGTATAGCAAGGCCCCATCTGAAAAAGAAACAAAAACAAACTAACAAAGGAACCTTGCTGGCATATTTTTTGCAAAGTCCTTTCATCAGCTATGGTCAGCTTCCAAATTTGATGGCTTTATGTCTTGTACTGAGCCACGAGGGTTGGGTTGGTTAGGGTGAATTGGTGGCCTCTACCACCTTCCAACTAAGGGGGAGAGTGGGAGATATTACCGCCCTGACAAGCATGTTCTCCCAGCAGGTTCCCCAAGTCTACAAGGAATGGCACTTTCCCTTCCACATAGTCCTTATTCCTTTGCTTTCTTTCTTCCTTCGTCTGTTGTTTTAACCTGATGGGCCCTGTAAAGATCGGGTATGAAAACATTCTCTTTGGTATGACCTTAACATTCTGGGTTGAACTTGTATGGTGACATGTCTCACAAAGAAGGTTGCAGATCAGGGTCCCAGCGCTCAAGTGAAAATGCACTACTCAGAGTGAACCTGGGCAAACTTGAACTCTTTCCTGACAATATCAGCAAACGGATCCACAATGACACAAGCCACAGAAACCCTATCCCCCACTAGAAGTGCTTGCCTTTGGAGCTGAGACACGGTCTCTCTGATTCCAGACCGATTCTGGCTCCCTGTCCCCCTCTCATATGCAAACTCCCAGCCACTTCTTTAGATCTTCTCTCTTCAGAGCATATGGCCCTAGCCTGTTATTATCAGCCACCCCCTCGCTGTTCCAAACCACTCTGCCCAGCAGAGGTTTTCATACCAGATGGGGCTTTAGGAAATCCCTTCTGTCAGCTTGCGAGAACTGCAGTGTGGGGAAACAGAGCAGCCTTTCCCTCCGTCTGTGGTGTCGGCCAGAGAGAACCTGGCAGCCATATGGTGCTTTGTACTCCCAACAAACTGCTCATCTCCTGGCTCGTTGAGCCATTAGGGCAGGAAGTTGTGTGGCATAGTAAATGAACCTCCTTAATTGGTGTTACAAATGATATCGAGTTCCACGCGTTAGGCCACCGGGCTCTCCACACCAGCAGTGGACTAGAATAATTAAATATTTTACATTTTGGCCCTTTTGAAAGAGTGGGAAGAAAACGTTTACGCATTTCTATTTGTGGACATCATTTTTTATCTCATTAATTTGTCGTCATTGATTGAAGCCAATCTGAAGGTGTGGCTTTCTGCAAGGAAGTTTAGTAGCATAGTTGCTTGGGGAGTGACTCCGAAAAGGAAGAGGAGGAGAGGCCACCGGCATGTTGGAACGTTAGTTGCACGTGGGACATGGCCTCTTTCCCGTCACCCTTTATCCTCGCCAGTAACCTGCTGTGGCCTTCACCACGGGGATCGCAGAACTGCAGTCCACTGCCATTGCTGGCAGCCAGACCCAGGCTCCAGGCACATGGAGCAATTGCTTTTGTATGTTTTAACTTCGTGTGCCTACCTGCACAGTCACCATCAGCCCGTGTCTCTGGGGGTTGTGGTTAGAACTAGTGACCGTTTCTGAGTTGAGTTCTGCCACTCCCCTCTTCTGAGAGAGGAGGACCCACAGGCCGGACGCTAGTCTGGAAAGTATCTTCCTTGCCACAGTGAAGTGGAGGGGGTAACTGGAAGGATTGCCGTTTTTGTTCATTTTGTGCTTTTGCCCCCCAGCCCAGAGCCATTGCTGGGGAGATAAAGACCCCTGGGCTCCCCCTTTCCTTTGTCAGAGGTGACCCGCTTACCCAGCTCTGGCAGAAAGTCCCTTGTAAGTTGTCCTGTACATATTTGTTTGTGTGGATTACTCTGGGTTCCAGCCTGGCAGGGACCGGCCTCACTGCGGTGTTTTTATCGCCATAGTCAAATACTGCTTATGTAGTGCCCTTGCAGTGTGGGGCCACGTGCACAGCCCATTGCCCTGGCACAGACTTTCTGAGATAAAATTTGGAGGGGCACACATTAGAAGAATTCTCATGTGAGTGCTGACTGTGTGCTGGGGATGTTCCTAATCACTTTGTACAGATTATCTATCCTCACAGTAGCCCTAGGAGGTAGGCACCCCAGGACCATTGTGCGGTCGAGAAGAGCGAGATGTGGGGAGATGAGTAATTTGCCCAAGGTTGCAGAGCCAGGGTTCAAACCCACACCGTCTGCCCCCAGCTGCTATGCTCCTGCCCCTACATTCTGCTTCCGTGCAGTGGAGGACGGGGGTGCTGCCAGGACACAGTGGTCCCCCTGGGGAAAGGCTTAAGGGGCAGTGGTTGTTCTGTGTTCAACCCAAGAGAAGCATGGCATGTGGCCCTTTATCCTGGGGACTGTCAGTGTATTTGATAGCACCTTGGAGTGACAAGTTAGGACGGAAGCGTAGCTTGCCGTAACGGGTGAGCAAGGTGGGAGATAGGCTGCTGATGGGGAGAGACGTCTCTTGGATAGAGAGAGAAAAGGAGGAAGTAGCATATCAGATCCTCCTGCCTCTCATACCAGCAGCAAGGTGCTTTGTAAAAGAATATCTTGCAAGTGACGGGAGGCTCTTAAAACTTAAGTCCCACATACCAGGCTGATAGTAACTGGCATTTACTACATAGGGTTGTCTCCTGGTCCCTCTATCTGGGGTATCCCATGTTGATACAAGGCCCAAGAAGTCATTTCCCACAGCCCCTCCACCAGAATGGGAACCTGCAGCTGGCATGGGTGCTAAATGGGGTTAGAGCAAACATCATATTTTTCCAGGTACGATTGAGGAGAAATGGCAGTATTCTTTGAGGCGTCATCATCCTCATTATTTCCAACATCGTGGAACACATACTATGTGTGAAGCAGTGTTCTAAGCGGTGGACATGTATTAATCCAGTCCTCACAGCAACAGTATGAAGTGGTATTGCTATTGTCCCCATTTTCTCATGAGGAAACCGAGGCTCCGAGAGGTAATGTAACATGTCTAAGGTCACCCAGCTGCTATATAGTAGAGCTGGGATTTAAACCCAGGTAGTCTGACTCCAGAGCCACGTTCCTGACCACTGTATTTTATCTCTGCCGTTCTGCCCTCCATGAAACGAGAAGCATTGACTAAAGCTTTGACAACCAGTGAGGAACAAACTCAACTGGGAGCTGTTGGTTCTTGTGGCTGCCCCCATTTGCAGGCAAAGTGGTTACATGGAGGATGTTTGAACCGTGTGTTTGAAAGTGTGTTTGATTTAACATCCAGAGCCATTCCCAGCATATTCCATAAACTAGGATAGAGCCAGGCTTCCTTCTTGCCCTTTTTTGCTCATTTCTCCTGGCAGTTGGCACCATCTGCCGTAGGTTATGCCTGAATGTAGTCACGACTTCACAGTTTTTTATTGTGGTCAAATATACACAACATAAAATTTACCACTTTAATCATTTTCTACTTAGAAACTATTAATATAAAGTTCTTAAAAGCAGGTATGGTATCTCACCACCTTCATTTCCCTGAAGCACCTTAATTAGCGTATTGTAAATCACAGCTAATTAAGCTCTGTTGGATTGCATAGCCCAGCTAGGTCAGCTGCAAATCGGTTAGAAAATTCACTGTCCTGAGATTTAGAAAAATGAAGGATAAATTTTTAACTTCCTTTTACCTAGTTTTTTTGTTTGTTTGTTTTTTTCTTGAGAGAGGGTCTCTGTTGCCCAGGCTAGAGTGCAGTGGCATGAATATAGCTCACCGTAACCTCAAACTCCTGGGCTCAAGTGATCCTCCCACCTTGGCCTCCCAAAGCACTGGGATTGTAGGCATAAGCCACTGTGCCTGGCCTAGTCTTGTCTTTTTCTTTTAATATGGCCCGGAGTAGCAGAGAAGGACCCAGAAAGAAGGCATGCAGCTTATTTAACTCCTGGTGGCTTTGTCCTTAGAAGCAGAGTGGACACATTATTTTCTGAAGCTCACACTCTTGTGACCCTTGGGGCATAGTTTCTCTCTCGGAATCAGCTATAAAAATCCAACATCATAATTGCAAAACCATTAGGAGGGCTTTGAATTCTCAGGAGCTGGTGGTGGCCTGGCCTAGACCACCCACATCTTTTCCTTGGTCTCATAGGCTGTTCCATTTTCTGTGTCAGCTCCAGGCACAGAGATGGGAAGGTGGGGAGGGTACAGGGATCAAAGGCACTGTTGGATAAAGGAAGAAGAGCTCGAATTCCACTAGCACTTGTTTTGAGTTCTGCAATTTCAAGAGCATTCTGGGCCCCCAAGGAACTAAGGAGGAGTCTTAATCGTGAAAAAGCCATTTAAACAGCTGAACTTGATTGCTTGGCTGGCTGGCCCAGGACAGTGTTTCCTCTCTTCCTTCCTTCCATTTGTTCACCCATCATTTACCAAACACATAACATACCAAACACTGTCCTGGGCCAGCAGGTATATACGCCATGACAATTTCAGACACAGGCCAGATCACACACTGGCCATCGTGCTCCAGGAGCAAGGGGATCAAAGATTTGGTCTTAACTCTGGGGATATGAGGACAGTATCTTTCTGAAGCATTTAGAAGATGGCACTAGGTTAACAACAACAGTAATAATAGTCGATGTCAATAATAGCAGCTAACACTGTGCCAGCACTAATCTGTGCCAGGCCTTATTATAAGCACTGTATGTCAGTGGTCCCCAACCTTTTTGGCACCAGAGAACAATTTCACGGAAGACAATTTTTCCATAGATGGGGGAGAGAGGAGGGGCGACAGTTTCGGGATGATTCAAGCGCACTACATTTATTGTGCAATCAAACCTCTCTAATGATGATCTGTATTTGCAGCCGCTCCCCAGCGCTAGCATCACCGCCTCAGCTCCACCTCAGATCATCAGGCATTAGATTCTCATAAGGAGTGTGTAGCCTACATCCCTCGCATGTGCAGTTTATGGTAGGGTTCCCGCTCCTATGAGACTCTAATGCCTCCACTGATCTGACAGGAGGTGGAGCTTATGCAGTGATGACACAGGCAATGGGGAGCGGCTGTAAATACAGATGAAGCTTTGCTCACTCGCCTGCCACTCACCTCCTACTTTGCTGCCCGGTTCCCAACAGGCCACAGACCAGTAACGGTCCTCAGCCTAGGGGTTGGGGACCGCAGCTATATGTAACTCATCTATTCTTCCCAACAGTCCACTAGACTAATCTAGTCCACTAGATTCTGTTATCCCCGTTTCATGGATAAGGAAACCAAGAGAAGTTAGGTAGCTTGCCTGAGGTCACCATCTAGTAAGTGGCTGGAGCAGACTTCCACCCAGGCAGCCTGGCTCCAGAGCTTGTGCTAAGTAACCTCTATTCTGCCTTGATATTGGAGGGTGGGACAAGGGGATTTCTCTTGTCAGACTTTGCATATCATGGGCTTTGGTCCTGTTTGGTTAGGAAGCGCAGAGACATGTTTAATGTTCTGTTTTCAAATGCTGCTCACAGAAAGGATGGTTTTGACTGTGGTCAGCATTTGGTGGAAGGGCAGGGGTGAAGTTTGCCTGAGAAGGCTCCAGCTGACCTGGCCAACGAGTTTGCTGATTAATCCTACATCTGTGTTAGCTTTGGCCTGATCCCACAGATTTGCAGCAGCTGTTGAGAAATAAAAGCTTAGACCCCAGTCAAGTGCAAGACCCAGTCCCTGGCATGAGAGACAGATTCTGTGTCACCCTTAGGAGCTGGGACTTCTCAGAAATCACCAGTTTGCATTTCCCTGCAGCACTGGGGGTGCTGACTAATCCCACCAGTGTTTCGGATCAGCCCGGCTCTCTGGCTTTCTCCTTTGCACTGTTACAGTTCGCCTGATCCCCATCCTGGCCCTGACATTTGCTTCATTGTCTGTGGGTCACCGTGGAAGCATTTCTGGCCGGCATTCCTAGGATGATAGTTCTAGCCACAACCTTGGACTCTTTAACCAGAACCAGCTGCCAGGCCACGGAATGGGAACTTTCAAGTAACTGGATAGCCCATTTTCTCATCCTTTTTTGATTTTTGCTAAGTTGAGCTAATATTATCTCTTTTTTTTTTCCTATTTTGTCTTTGGGGCCTTGCTTCTGAATTTGGCACGCTAATCATCGACACTTAGAGTCCTAGGTGTTGGGGTTTTGCGGCAACATATTCTATTGGAGTTACCTGGCTTTGGGGTAGCCGTGGAAGAAGGAGGTTCAGCAAGTCAAAGATACCATCGAAATGAACTTTTGGTGGACTTTTTGCCAGGATGATCACTGAAGAGAGCAAACACTGGACGCTAAAGTCACTGGCCTTTCCCAACTGCAGCAGTGTGGGTCAGCACAGCCCTTTTAAAGGGTTCAAGTTGCCATTTGCCTTTTTGACGTCCAGTGGAATGTGAGCTGTTGCCCTCACCCCAGTCTCCGGGTTCAAAGTCTGCTGAGACAGAACGGAACTGCCTGACTCAACTCCCTCCCTCCCACGCTCTTTCATACTAGACTATACTGTATTTCACACGTCAGCCTTCCAAGCCAGAAGGTGAGGAAACAAAGTGGGAATTCCTTTCAGAATCAGATGTGGTGTCAGAGTTCTCTTGAGAGAAAGCAAAATCCACAGTCAGTTAAAAAAAGATTCCAGATGCCCCTTTAAAATCTGGAAACCCAAAAATGGGTGGCGGGAGGGACATAGCAAACAGACCAAATAAGACAGGCCAAAAAATATGTGCGTGTTTTACAGAGGGTGCTTATGGCAAGAATACCACTTGCTACAAAAAGATATCCCCGTTCTCTGAGTAGTTTTGTACACAGCCCACTAACTGTTTAATATATGGCTGATTGATTAAAATATAGTGAAAAGGAAGGTGATTTTGGAGAGGATGTTGATGAAGGGGAAATAAGCATAAATTGGATTCAGATATTAACGATGCCTCCCATGTGTGCAGTGCTTGAGAGCCTATGTCACCTCGTTTTAAGTCCCCTATTCATCCTGCAATAGGAGCATTACTATGCTAGGAGAGGGGCATGACCTGCCCAAAGTCTGGAACCCTTGTCACCTACTGACATCTAAATAAGGTGTCTGGGCCAGGATGTAAGCCCAGCCCCTCTGAGCCTGTTTTCTTTCTGCACTACCCTGTTTCCTCCCCAGAAGGAACTTTGAGATGATGAGGAAGCGCTGATGATCAGTGCTCTAATATGACACCAAGAAAGAATGTGAACTCCCTTCTTAGGGAGATGCTTTAAGAGAAAGTGCAGTTAGCGCTCAGTCCTGGGTGGTGCTGATATTCACCGTCCTGTAGGCAAAGGGACAGCTCAGATTGCAGGTGGTCATCAGCTCTGCAGTTCAGGAACATAGCAGCAGGCGAGTGAGGTTTCTTATCACCCACTCTTCACTAATGCGTTGTCTTGCGTTTTAGGCAAATGCTGATTTGATTGGAGGAAATTTTAACAGCAGGAATAATGATGGAGTTATATTGTAGCTCTTCCAGTTGAGTCAAGGTCAAGACATGCAGTGAAATGAACTCTTAAGACAAAGGGGGTCTTTATCTTTATCCCACTGCTACAGTTGGGAAAGGCCAGTGACTTTAGCATCCATAGACCTCCTGTGATCAGCTAGGTTGCACTATCAGGCTTTGTGGAATTCATGAACTCTATGAAATTATACACAGACTTTATTGTGTACATGCATTTTTCTCTGGTGAAAGGAGCCATAGCTTTTATCCTCAAGTGTCTGTGACACAAAAATGACTATGAAACCACTGTTTCCAGAGGCCTTTTTGAAAACCTTTGGTGGACTTGAGATGTTACACACACACTTGAAAAGGCACACTGGTGAATCTCGGTGATCATTTCTTTAAGCTCAAGCATTGCTTATTTCCAATCAGTATAAGAGAATCCTCAAAGCAAGCCTAGATGATTTCTCTGACATAAGGGTCACTTTCTGATGCAGGGATTGAAATTGATCATTCCTTTGCTATTGCACTGTTTCAGAGCCGAGTAACCTTTGTGCTGCAATCTGAGAAAGATAGTCCCATGACAACCCACAGACGCAACTCCCTGATGTAACATAAGTTCCTAAATAAATCATTATCATATAAAATTAGACCATGATGGATTACTCTGTAAAAGGATTAACTTTGCAGTGTCACATGTGAGTCTAGAAGCAAAATTTTTTCCCACTAATCCATTGGGTCTTTACTTGGAAACGGTGATCCAACAATGAATGGATAAAACACAAGCCAAGACCTCCTATCTTCCTGAGACAGTGGGACAGAGAGGGGGGATCCTTAGCTAGGAGGGAAAATAGGGGTCATAGGATTAAAATTTCTTACCCCTCCAAGGAGAATTCTAAGAGAAAAGAGATATATCTGTGGTGATTTTTGAGCAGGACAGGGAGAGGTCTTAAAGTTCTTTTGCCTACATGAGGGACCTGGAAGAAAATGGGTTCCTCCTTATCTGGCAAGGGGGGACGGCATCTCTACTGAGCATTTAGAGGCTAGACTGCCCACACCACCATTCCTTTAAAAATATCTAGCCAAGAGCAAATCACATGCTTACATTTCAAGTGCAGTATGGGTACCCACATACAAACCACTGTATTCTAATCATGTTGCATCTGCCAACTTTATATTTAAGGCTCAGAGGCTGTAATTTACTTTAGGAAATAGTCTTGCTATCCAAAAAGAGAGTCTTATTTCAAGATGTCATTTGTTTGTGGGAGCCCTAGCCCCAGGGAAAATATGGTGCTAGTGGTGCCTTAATAATACATGTGATCAGGGAGGATTTCTTCTAATAAGGCAAGGATAGTTTGACCTTAGAACAGCTACTAATGAAATATACTACAGTAGGTTAAAAGAATAATCATAAAGTAGCCACCCATTCCTGATAAAACTTTTGGTCAAAAAGTTATGGAAGGCTATTTTTTTCTTAACATATTAAAGAATTTAATCTGTCTCAAATCAATGGCTAATACTGTATTTGATAATAAGATGTTACAGATATATCCATTATATCAGATAGAAGATAAGAATGCTTGCTAATTAATATTGTTCTGGAAGTTCTAGCCATATAGTTCTATAAGAAAAGGAAATACAGTTGACCGTTGAACAACACGGATTTGAACTGTGTGGGTCCACATATTTTTCTTCTTTATGATTTTCTTGATTTTCTTTTCTCTGGCTTACTTTATTATAAGAATACAGTGTATAGGCTGGATGTGGTGGGTGACTCACACCTGTAATTCTAGCACTATGCGTGAGGTCAAGGCGGGAGGATCACTTGAGGCCAGGAGTTTGAGACCAGTCTGAGAGTGAGACCCAGTCTCTACAAAAAATAGAAAAATTAGCTGGGCATGGTGGCATGCACCTGTAGTCCCAGCTACTCGGGAGGCTGAGGCAGGAGGATTGCTTGAGCCCAGGAGTTTGAGTTTTTAGTGAGCTATAATGCACTCTACCTGGGGTGACATAGTGAAATTCTTTCTCAAAAAAAAAAAAAAAGTTATATGTATATAATAGTTATATACATATAACTATAACATATACCTAGTTATATACATATAACTTTTTATGTGTATACATATATACCTATATGTGTATGTTTTTATATATGTATGTATTTATATATATGTATAACATTATATACATATAACTGAAGTTATATGAATATAATACACATAACATACAAAATACGTGTTAATTGTTTGTGTTATCATTAAGGCTTCTGGTCAACAGTAGTTAAGTTTTGAGGGAGTCAAAAGTCATATACGGATTTTTGATTGCACAGGGGGTCGACACCCCTGACTCCACATTGTTTAAGGGTCAACTGTAAATGTTATAACCATTGCAAAGAGAAGGTAGAGTTGTCTTTACTTGCAAATAGATGGGTTTCTATTTGGACTAAAAAACTACTTTGAAATAAGAATATATGCAGTCGACCCTCCATATCCATGGGTTCCACATCTGTGGATTCAACCAACTGCATATCGAAAATATTTGGGGGAAAAATTGCATCTGTGCTGAACAGGTACAGACTTTTTTCTTGTCATTGTTCCCTAAACATTACAGTAAACAACTATATATTTATATATATGCATAGATAACAACTAATGCATTGTATTAGGTGTTACAAGTAATCTAGAGATGATTGAAAGTAGACAGGAGAATGTACACAGGTTGCATGGAAATACCACCGTCGTTTTGTCAGGGACTCGAGCATTCGTGGGGGTCCTGGAACTGGTTGCCCACAGATACCCAGGGACAACTATATTTAAAAGTCAGCTGTTCTTACAGCTCCACCTTTCCATTTGTAAACTAGATCTCTCCCTTTTGCCTATTCAAGGACTTTGTTCTTGCAATTCTCCCTCTCATCGGGTTTTTTCCCTCTCTTCTGGATTGTCGCAATCAGCATATGTTAGAGTGTCTCTAAAATATCCTCCTCCTGATCACATCACATGTTTTTCCAGCTGCAACTCCCTGTCTCTGCTCCCTTTGCGGCAAAACTGAAAGAGAATTGTTTACAGTTGGTACCTCAGCCTCTTATATGCCATTTTCTCTCTCTCTTTTTATAACCTTTCTTCTTTTTATTATCCTCTTAGTATGTCCTGTGTTGGCAGGAGGACTGGGATCGGTCGGGGTCAGGGGCATGTGGGCGTGTGGGGGGCAGGCAGTGCCCGCTCCTGTCTCCCCCACTCCAGTCTGTCTCTCAGCCTCACCACTTCCCTGATGCCCCTACCCCATCAAGGTCATATGGGACCTTGTGTGGCACACTGCTGGTCAGTTATCTGTCCTCATCTTCCTCGGCCTCTCAGCAGCATCTGACACAGTCGCCCGCTCCATTCCAAGGCACTTTCTTTACCTGGCCTTTGGGACACGAGAGTGATGCTGAAGTGTCTTTATTCCCCTCTTCCGTCACTTGGCCTCCTGCAGCTGTGGTCCCTGGCTGTGTCCTGGGACCGCTTCTGTAGCCTTGTCCTTTCCTTGGATGATCTCATCCAGGCCCATGACCTCTGACATCGTCTAGTCACTGATGACCCCTGGTTTATATCTCAAGCCCCCTCTCCCCAGAGTCTAGATGTGCAAATCCAAGTGCCGACTTGACATCTCCACTTGCAGGTCTGGTAGGTACCCCGAGATTGGCCTCTGGACTTTTCCCTCACAAACTTGCCCCTCCTCCACTGGTTCTCATCTTGGTTAATGGGATGCCCCCTTGACACACTTGCTCAAGCCCCTGAACCAGGTACATCCTTGATCTTTCTCCTCACCACTCCCTACATTCAATCTGCCAACCTCACCCACTAACTCTGTCTTCAAAATCAACCATGTCTTTGCTCTGCTACAGCCCAGTCCTGCTCACCACACTCAGCTCCTGCCTGGGCTGTTTGCAGTAGCCTCTCCAATTGGCCTCCTGCCTTCCCCTTGTCCTCCCTGCAGTCTGTTACTTCACAGAAGCCAAAGTGACTATTTCAACTGCAAGTCAGGTCATCCCACTCCTCCTGTAACCCGTGGCAGCTTCCTATTACACTTAGAGTAAAACTCCATTGTTTTTACCCTGGTCTACAGGGTCTTAAAGAGCTGGTCCAAGAATGCCCTCTGACCTTCCTGGCCCTCTCTGGCTCCATCCACTCCAGCCATCGCAGTCAGTTCCTGGCCTCTACACAGGTCCCCTGGGCCTCAGGTGGCCTCCCCCAGTATGCATGTGGCTTGCTCCCTTTCATTATTGAGGTCTGTGCTCAAATGCCATCTCTCCAGAGACGCTCTCTCAGAGCGCTCTCTCTGTAATGTACACCACCTTCCCAGCCATACCTTTACTCTTACCCTGCTATGTTTTCTATTACTTATATGTCTGAAATTATTTTTCTATTTATATTTTTATGTATTGTCTGACTCCCCCACTAGAATAGACGCTCCATGAGGGCAGCGACCTCATCAGCCTTATTCTTTCCTATATCTGTTGTGCTTAAAACAAGGCTGGCACATAGTAGGTGCTCAGTTAATATCTGTTAGATGAATTTCAGTACTTACCAGTTGTAAAACACAGTGGGGAGAAATAGTGTTTTTACAGCAGTATATCTCTTAAACATCAACAAGTAGAAAATAAAAGAGATGTATCCTTTCTTTTCCAACAAATTGGAAAAATTAATGTCAGTGATAATGTTGGTGGGGGTGCTAGGAAATGGGCTGTCTTATTTGCCACTGTGGAAATATAAAAAAGTCTAAGTTTTCCTAAGTGGTGAGTCATGGGTGATTTTTATCTCAATTTTTGTGGTTTGCTATGTTTCCCCATTTTTTTTCCAATGATTTTCCCCCCCAAGAATTACTTTTTAAATCAGAAAAATCCAATAATTTTAATCTTCTTCTTTTTTTTAAATTACCCTGGCTGCATCCTTGCACAGCAGACTTATGAAGCCGATCCCAGTGGTAGGATGGTCTTGTTCTGTTGTTGAACCTCTTAAGAATGTTTGATCTGAATTCCGTGTCCAGTTTCTGTGCAGTGGCGCAGTACTGGTCATTGAACACCGTGTGTGCATACTCGCTCCTGTTCTGAGGTCCCAGGCTGGCTTTGTGAGCCCGCTGGAGACGTGGGGCTGGGAAAAGCATGCAGCACTGAGACAGGGCCCACCCAGTTTGAGGTGGGGTCCCACAGCCCTTCCTGCCGAGACGCAGGTCTCCACAGACGGAGCCTAGGGTTTCTTGGCAGACATGCTGCCCTCCTCCCTCACTGCTTGGGATTGGATTAAAAACAAGAATAAGCATAGCCACACATGCCTCTTCCGCATGCCCTATTCCTACAGTCCCCAACCCCGGGGTCGCCAACTGGTACTGGTCTGTAGCCTGCTAGGGACCAGGCCACAGAGCTCTGCCACCCACCTCCCACCCCTCTTCCCCATGGAAAAATTGTCTTCCATGAAATCAGTTCCTGGTGCCAAAAAGGTTGGGGACCGCTGCCCTATTCTACTGGAGCCCAAGTGGCCAGCCCCTCCTGTCTGGGCCCCCAGAACCCCCAGAAAGGAGGCTCACAACTAAATGGTCTAACCAGTGGACCCTTCCGCAGTTTCTTTTCTGGAGCACGTTGCTAGCTTGACACTTCATTTAATTCTGTTGCTTTCTGGGCTTGTTGGTGAAGTTCAAGAGCGTTTGGTGGCCCATCTCAGCAGTGTCCACCCTGGTGGCAGTGAGCACACAGAGGAGCCTGTGCGTACTTGGCTTTTCGCCCTGGGCTGTTTGCATTCACGTTGTCTCTGCTTCATCCCTCTCAGACCCCAGACCTCTGACAGTTTGTACAGCCAACCTCAAGAATCTGCCAATAGACAGAAGATTATTTTAAGTGGCACTGAGAGCTGAGGGTTGGGGCTGGCTCGAGATACTGCTTCCCTAGTGTTTTGAAAGCTGAATGGCACACGAAATAACAACTGTGATATTCCAAGTGCGGGGCCCTGGTGAAGCAGCGAGGGTGCAGATTTTAACTATGTGGTCCTCTATTGGAAACCCTGCCACTTCCTGCTGATAGGGTGGAGAGGCTCTAATGAAAAGCTTCCCTTCCTTCCTTAACTACCTGGCGGAGATCTGATTGTGTTCTAAAGATGCATAATCCATCCTCATCTTCATGCTCTTTAGAGAAAGCACCCATGGGAGAGGTTAGGAGAGAAGCGCTGCCCTAGAATAAGCATGGTTCTCCACCAGCCGCTGTTGCAGCTCAAGCCTGGTCCCCTGCGCTGTTACCACGGGAGCCAGTGGGGCTGTAGTTAGTTAACTTGCCCCTCCTGCACAGCCGCCCAGCTGTGGATCAGTTATTCATTTATCTGTACTTCGGTGCTTGCCCATCCATCTACACACCCGACCCCAAGCCTGAGGGGCTCAAAAGAACTCTGCAATTAATCTGGTGGGGATTTAACCACCTTCTTTTACTTTTCTTCTTGCAGCTTAAACTTTGGAACAAATACCGAATTTCCAACATTCCGTCACTAATATTCCTAGACGCCACCACCGGGAAGGTCGTGTGCAGGAATGGGCTGCTGGTGATCCGAGATGACCCAGAAGGTAACACCCCGGAGTGTCCATCCTGCACTCTTATCACCCAGCTCCCTCCTCTGTCCCCCTTCCCTAATCTCCTCCCCGCTGCTGGCAAGAGTACTAATGAAATACATAAAAGTGGGTTTATGAGACCAGAGAACATTGTCTTGGTGAAATTACAGTATTCTCTAGATCATGGTTAAGATTTTTAAAGGGATCAGAATGTCCCTTCTGGGGGTTTTAATTCATGGGCCAGAGGAGATGGAATCTGAAAAAGGCAGTTCAGCTTGGAGGGCCGAGGACACTGTTGGAAAGGCAGCTAGAGCCCAGATACTGAGTTCCAGTGCTGTTTCAACAGCAGCTGCCCCCTTAACAATTAGAGGCAGGCTAAGTGGGTTTTTTTCTTTTTTAAAATACTGCCATTGCAAAGTTGCAGTCTCGGTGTTGCTCTCCTGGCTCAGGTGATGAGTGCACCTCATTTCTTGGTGCTGCCTGAGCCCTGCAGGCCTTGGCCTTGGCTTGCTGGCTGCCGGCCGTGCCTCAGGTAAGCTGTTCTCACCACTGCTGGGTGGCTGTCCAAGGATGGCTTCTTTCCCCCTTGCACTGGAGTGATAAAAGGTCATACTCTCTCCCCTCCCTCACTTATTGATCCAATGAGAGGATTCAGCCCTGCTCACAAATTTTCCCAGTAAAAATTTCACCTGCTCCAAAGAATTGCCCTCAGTAAGAACCAGGGCATGGTGGAACCAAGTCTGTACCTTCTCAAATTTAAACACACACACACACACACTCTACTCTGAAGATTGTTAACTCTGAAGATTGTTAACAATGCAGGTTCCCTGGCGCCACTCCCAGGGAATTTTGATTCTTTTGTTACAGGGTGGGCTTGGCCACCTGCATTTTTAACCAGTCTGTGCTTCTCCCTCCCACCCCTCCCCCCATGTGATTTTGAGGCAGTGGTCCATGGACCACCCTGTGAGAAAACACTGTTCAGTTGGGCTGGGAGGATATTGCTTCCTCTTCCTGCCTGGTGCTTATGTGTCATCAGAATGTTGACCATCTGGATGGGGGGCGGGTTTTGCTCTTTCTTTTTATTAGACTTAAATTCTCATTTGATTCCTAGAGCCCCAATCCAGACCAATTGACTTGGAATCTTTGGGGTTGGGGGTCCAGGAGCATCATGTTTTAAATTTGCCCAGTTGATTCTAAAATGCAGTTGAGAACCACTGAGATTCTAGGGTTGGGACCAAATTAACACAGGGTTGATTCCTGAGGCAATGATTCTCAAACCTTGACCATCACCAGAGTTACCTGCGGAGCCTGTTTTGTTTTGAACGTACCTTTTCGCCCCGTCCCTGGATCCCGAGACTCGGGGTATGACCTGGGCATTGGTACTTTTCCAGAGTCCTAGGAGATGGACCTTATGCTTACCCAGGTTTGGGAACCATTGCCTTGAGGGTAAGGAGGGCTCTGTGGTGGATGAGTTCACCTTTTAGTCCTGTGTTAGCTACGGATCCTGTGGATTTGTTAACAAACACTGTTTGATGATAAAGTTGTCGTGCCTACAGCTCTGAGACCTCCTGGGTCCCAGGCCTTAATAAAGAGCCTTAACATTCTCACCATCTGTTGCCTGTTTCAGGTCTGGAATTCCCTTGGGGACCTAAACCCTTCAGGGAAGTCATTGCAGGGCCATTGCTTAGAAATAACGGGCAGTCCCTGGAGAGCAGCAGCCTGGAGGGGTCTCACGTGGGAGTCTATTTCTCTGCACATTGGGTGAGTGTTTGGTCCCTCTTTAGTCTAGACGAAGGAAGCAGTGATGTCACCACCAAGCCAAGCTGTGGTTGGCTTCTGGGGGTGAGACTGCCCAGGCAGGAATTTCCTGGCCTTCTGGCCTTCTCCTGTGCCTCATGCAATACTGGCATGCAATAGTGCTTATATTTACAATGATAATAGTATCAAGAAAATTTCTTTTGATGGGTCTATAACGATATTCCATTCGGGTGAGACTTCTAGTGGTCCCTCAGGGGGTTCATTTAATGGCTACCTGCTGGCATGCTGTGTCGGGGTGGGGAGGCGCCTGTGCTGGGTGCTCACCATTCGGAGAGGCAAGTTCATTTCGGCCTCTTTTATAAACTGGGCTTTGCCATCCCAGTCCTCCATGGGTCTAGCTTGCCTGGCCTCTAATGGTGAGCAGCTGGGGAATGGAGAAGGCACGTCACACAGCAGGGGCCTGCTCTTGCCTTCCAGTGTCCACCCTGCCGAAGCCTCACCCGGGTCCTGGTGGAATCCTACCGGAAGATCAAGGAGGCAGGCCAGAACTTTGAGATCATCTTTGTTAGTGCAGACAGGTAAGGCATGCGGCGAAGTGGCAGGGCCACTCCCCATTTCTGTAGGTGGCTGACATCCATGTTTTTCGGGTCTTGCATTTCTTACTTCCTCATTGTAGGGCTGGGAGATAGGGATGGAGGAAAACATATCTGGGAGTATTGGCAGAAGGGCAGATACATTTCCTCATTTAATTGTCTGAAGGGGAGCCGAGAGAAACCTCTTCCTGCTATAAATACTGGGCATATTCCAATTCAGGCCTGGGTCATTTGAGATTAGGGTGTGTTTTCTTTTTTTTTTTTGAGACAGAGCCTCACTGTGTTGCCCAGGCTAGAGTGCTGTGGCGTCAGCCTAGCTCACAGCAACCTCAAACTCCTGGGCTCAAGCAATCCTTCTGCCTCAGCCTCCCGAGTAGCTGGGACTACGGGTATGCGCCACCATGCCCGGCTAATTTTTTCTATATGTTTTTAGTTGTCCAGCTAATTTCTTTCCATTTTTTTAGTAGAGACGGGGTCTTGCTCTTGCTCAGGCTGGTCTTGAACTCCTGAGCGCAAATGATCCACCCGCCTCGGTCTCCCAGAGTGCTAGGGTTACAGGCGTGAACCACCGCACCCGGCTAGGGTGTGTTTTCTGATTGGTTCATCATTTTAGTTTGTGGTGAGAAGATGTGGAGGGCAGAGGATGGGAAAGGGCCACAGATGAAAGCCATGTGACCCCTATCTTGGATGGGTGTGCAATCGTTTTGTTAGCTCTGGCCACAGACTTTGGGGCTATTTGAATGCACATGGATAAGGAATCACAGAACAAGCAGGGCAGACATTCTTTCTGGACTAAGGCAGGTCCTCTTAGCCTCAGTTTCCTCTGTTTCTTGTCCTCTCTCTCTGGCTTCACTCATCAGTGAGCTTCCTTCATCTCAAAACTCCAACCCAGTTTAGGCTGAGTCTCCAGGTACTTCTGCCTCTTAAGGGTCTCTGAGGTACTGGCACAATGAGGGCATTTTGCACGTTGTTGTGTCTTTGATATCCACCTGTCCTGTGCTAGGTTTATGGGTCCTGCTCCACTAGAAGCTCCCCGTACCAGCGGGAAGGCGTGCCAGGTGGCACGATTACTTTTATAAGGATTTAAACAACATCAACTTTATTGAAGCATAATTTATGTACAATAAAATACATACATGTCAGGTGTGCAGTTCAATGAGTTTTGACTGATACATGTACCCAGGTAATCATCATCCTAGTCAAGATACAGAACATTTCCATCACTCAGAAGGTTCCTTTGTGCCCCTTCTCGGTCAGTCCCCACCCCCGAACCCCAGCCTCAGGGCACCCATGATCTACTTTCTATTGCTTGAGTACATTTGTCTTTTCTATGGTTTCTTACTTGTGGAATCATAGGTATAAGGTTGGTCGCACAAATTAGAAATCTCCCTGGGAATGCTGTAGCTGTGTACATCTAAGCTCCTTAGAAAAGTGAGACCTGCCTGTGTTGGCACATGAAAAGTTGGGCATGAGTTCAGTTGGCAGGATGCAGGCGTGTGGGCTATTAAAATGGCGGGGCATTTGGTTTGGGATCCCCTGTTGTGTGGAGGCATTTGCTCCTGGTGGACACCGGAAGGGGTAGAGTAACACACTCCCATAGCCTGGCGTCCGAGAGCATGGCAGCGAGAGACCCCAGCTCCTGGAGCAGCCCTGGGCGCTCGGTGAAAGGTTGGAAGGATCCGGTGGTGTTGCAGCCGGGGATACCAGAGGCTTGTTCTCCGCATGTGTCTCTCTGCAGGTCAGAGGAGTCATTCAAACAGTACTTCAGTGAGATGCCCTGGCTCGCTGTCCCCTATACTGACGAGGCCCGGCGGTCACGCCTCAACCGGCTGTATGGAATCCAAGGTAGGCATGTGAGCCCCGGCTCCCTGGGCAGCTCCTGGGCAGCCTGCGCGCCTGGGCTTGCCCCATCTTTGGTTTTCCTTTTAGAAGAAAAAGAACATCACCCTTCCCGTAAATGCTCATGTTCCCAAACATCTTAGAAATTACTTGGTGTGAATTCGATGGCATATAAATTACTCCTTATTAAAGCTACATTTTAAAATAAGTGCTTCCTGGTAAGACAGCTACTTCTCACCTTCAGCATAGTGGATCCCGGTACGGTTAGGCCAAGGTGTACACATGCCCAGATGACTCGGCTGAAACCCTATCCAAAGGATTTTACCGTCAGAAAGTCTTGAAAGTTATCTTTGGTTCCATCACTCAGGGTCTTTGAACCTCAATTTCCTCATCTGCAAAGCGGGGATGGTAATCTCTGCACGAGTTGTCGGAAGCATTGGCAGGTAATGTACACAAAGTGCCTCACTTGATTCTTGAAGCACAGTAGTGAGGGTAAGTGGGTATTGCCTTGTAGGTGAAAAAATTCACTTCCAGAGAGTGTTGAAAACTAGGACTTACAGTGCTAATCATGGTGTTTTTCAGAAATAATGATTATTTGTGAGATAATTTTTTTTTTTTTTTAATTATGTGAATGGCTCCTTCCCAGCCTTCACTCAGCCAGGTTTTCTCTTGGTGAAGCACTTAGCTGTCCTGTGTAAGCATTAAACCCATTCCCCTTGTATCAATTGTACCAGATCCTGGTCGGCCCTGGACAGATACAGCTAATATTTGAGTTCTTGGTGCTTTTCGTGTTACTGAGAGTGAAAAAAACATATCAAGATTTACTCACAGATTTTCTCCTGGGAGAAATCATCAGGCTCTTTGACCTATTTTCTTCACCATTTAGTGTAAGCATAAGATTTTTTTTTTTTTTTTTTTTTGAGATAGAGTCTCACTGTGTTGCCTGGGCTAGAGTGCCGTGGCATCATCCTAGCTCACAGCAACCTCAAACTCCTGGGCTCAAGCGATCCTCCCGCCTCAGCCTCCCGAGTAGCTGGGACTACAGGCATGTGCCACCATGCCCGGCTAATTTTTTTTCTATATATTTTTAGTTGTCCAATTAATTTCTTTCTATTTTTAGTAGAGACGGGGTCTCGCTCTTGCTCAGCTTGTTTCGAACTCCTGAGCTCAAACAATCTGCCCGCCTCGGCCTCCCAGAGAGCTAGGATTACAGGCGTGAGCCACCGCGCCCGGCCTAAGCATAAGATTTTATTTGGAGCTGAGGTTTCAAAAAGTTAATATTTAATTTTTGGGGGAATGATATTTCACTATACTATTCAGGCTGGTCTTGAACCTCTCGGCTCAAGTGATCCTCCTGCCTTAGCCTCCCACGTAGCAGGGATTATAGGTGCAAGCCACTGTGCCCAGCTTAATATTTAATTTTAAATTGGTGCTCTCAATATTAAGCGTGCGTAAGAATCACCTGGAGCTCTCATGAAAATGCAGGTTCAGATTTAGTGGGTCCAGGGTGGGGCTGAGCACCTACATTTCTGGCTGGCTCCCAGGCGATGCCAGTGCTGCTGGCCCGGGGACCACACTCTGAGTATTCATAGTCTAGATCTGTTCATCCTTTGAGAATTTTGGAGGTTCATGCCTCCTGTTAACAATGAAGAGGAAAGCAGTTCCCTTTCCAAACAGAAGTTGGGGGCACGACATTGTTTACTGGACCAGAAGGAGAGGCACCAAGTTGAGCGAGGTAAAGGTGTCACGGACTTCCTTCCAGCCTCTGCTTGCAGACTCAAGATGTGTGTGTGCCTTGGGTGGGAGCACTGTTTCTTGAGGTAAGTGTCAGGATGAGCCAGCCAATGGTATTGAACAGATGGTTGAATTGCCACAGCAGGACGTCACGTCTGGCCATTTGTTGATGCACTCATTCAACAAGTATTTACTGGGGGCTGACTGGACACCATCGCATTCTGCCAGGCATTGGAGATACAATCTTGAGTAAAAGCATTTACAGTCCCTGTCCTGTGGCACTTATAGTTCTTGAGCAGAAACTCACCCGACTCAGTCCTGTAGATACACGTAAGTAGTACCTGTGAGTGCTCTGAAGCAGAGGCGCCCAGTGCTGGGGGACCCATCCAAGGGACATGTGGCCTGGGTGGGGAGATCAGAGACAGCTAAGAGCATTGTGCTCGAACAGATCTGGAAACTGAGCAGGAACTGACTAAGTGGCTGGAGAGGAAAGATCCTGGCAGAAGGAACACCATGTGCAAAGGCCCTGCCAGCAAATGAGGAAGGAGGCTGGGATGTCACAAAATAGGCCTGGCTAGGGACCACGAGGGCTGTCTCTCCTTCTGCAGAGAGTAGAACAGGGACAGGAAAGGTCTGGAGGGTTTTAAGTGTTTTCCTCAGTTTTTTTACACTTTAACAAAATACACGGGGTTGTCTTTGTCCTTCCTGCCCATGGGATTCAGGTCTTCACCACAAGAGTGACTTTCTTACTTAAAGGAGGTGTGACTGTTTTATTGTCCCTGAACAATGGGAGGGGTTCCACTTAGCCAGTGCAAATGTTCCCCAGCCTGGGTTTCTGGGGTGTGACCAGAGGCCCTCGGAGGACTACGGTTGAGACACACCAGTCGGCTAGGTAGAACCCAGCTCTTTCCTGAGTGCTGCTGAGTCTTCACTGTCCTTTGGTCCCCGTATCTACTGACAGCAGGCCCTGCCTCTCCTGTGGCCATGGGTTTTCCATCTTGGCCTTTTACCAATACAGGGGCACTCCTGGGTTTCTTCTAATCCCTGTTCCCCTTACACACCAGCAGGTGTCTGTGATGTGTATCTTCTTCTGACTCCTCTAACAAAGGCCCCTTGGTCACATTCTGACCTCTCTATCCCCCTGCCAGACCCTGTGTGTGTGTGTGTGTGTGTGTGTGTGTGTGTGTGTGTGTACGAATGTGCAAAGCTTGACACTGTGTGACGTGGTTGGGCCTTAGCGCACAACTCACAGGTGACTCGGGAGATGTCTTAGAGGTTCAGGCCAAGGAGAATATCAACTGTCCTCCTCTTACCAGGCCTGAGCCCTCCTACATCTTTGCCCAGGGCATCGTTTGCTGTTTTATTTCTTGCCACATTCACTGATACCAACGCCCCAGCGCTGGTCCCCACCCCCCACTGCTGAGTAGCCTTGCCGGTTAATTAACCTCTCTTTTCTCAGTAAAATTCAGTGTGAGTAAAGTGTCAGTGTGAGGCACAGAGTAGACTTGTAACAAATATTCATTGACTGACGAACTCAGAAAAAGAAAAGGAAAAATTTGATTTTACTACCTAAAAAAGACAAACTTTTAAATGTCAAAAAGCTTAAACAAAGGCAACCAACAATATTAGCAACATGTATGGCAAGGAATCAGTGTCCTTCATAGGAAGTAGAACTCTCTATAGCATCAGTTTAAAGAGAGAGAGAGAGAAATAATTGAGCAGAAAATATGTACAAGATAGAGGCAGGCAGCTTACCCAATACATATCATCAGTAATGGATACAGAAAATGTTCAGCATAGTTTGTTTTCATGATTTACAGATGGAAACACTGCATTTACATCTGTCACATATGCAAAGAACTCTTACCCCCTCCTCTACCCCCCACCCCTGCCACACACACAAAAAGATAGCGCCCAATGTAGGGAAGCATAAATCAGGACCACCTTTCTGGAGAGCAGTTTGGCATTATAGATAAGAGGCCTTAAAAATCTATAAAACCTTTAATTTAGAAATCCCACTTGCAGGAATTGATTCTCAGGAAATTATCTTACAGTGCCCAGCAAAGGCTGAGCATCTCTCGAGCAGGCAGTGGGCTTTGGTTTTTTACATTTTTTGTGTACTTTGAATTTCATTATGGACCACAGTTCTTTCTTTTCTTCAGCCCCTAGAAAACTCAGCTGAATTTGTAACCACCTTTTGCAATTTTGCAAAAGTTACCATTTCTATGCATGACCTTGACCCTGGCTTCATTTTCTCTTCCCTCCTTGCTTTCCCCTCAGGGTGATATTTTCATCTATTTTTGTTGGATTATATTATGTGGGTTTTTAAAGCCTCCTCAAATCCTTTTTGGAAAAGAAGCAGTAGATTTAAATGCATGGGATTCCATCTCTTGAGCTCCAACTAACTGTTCAATCCTTCCTGCCCTGAGCTCCGTGGGAAACAACTCGAAGGGCGGCCCAGTGCTGCCCTTGAGTGGACGAGACGAGACTGACGCTGGGAAATAGCTAAAGAGCAGAGTGTGAGGAACTAAAAAGTGTTGGTCAGATGTGCCCCATTTTGCACCAGGGCTTAGAAGACGGCCCCTTGTCTCCACTTAGAAGAGCAGGGCCGGTGCTGGCCTCACTCGGCCACTCTGCTCGGTCAGGAGCCTCTCCATACGTAGGCTTTTTCATCCCAGGCACCACATCCTCAGTGGAGCAGAATCTTTTCCTCTCTGAGGTGGAGAATTCATCCCCGGAAGTGGGGGCCTGTGTGATACAGGATTGCTGGTGGTCAATGCTAAGGCCGTGGGGTCATCTGAAACTGGTAAGTTAGCAAAGGACAGCCTTTCTACAGCACAGCCAGTTTGGGGGTCGCAGTCTGGGCTCTTGCTGTGCTCAGATGCTTCCAAGGCCCCCTGGAGAGCTGGGTGGCACAGCAGAGAGCAGGAGCCCTGCAGTATTCCACGTGAGCTTTGGCCACGCAGCAGAAGTTGGAAGGGCCTTCCTATAAAACGTTGGCTGGGCACAAAAAGTCAAATTGATAGTTTGGTGTATGTGCCTGACGCAGAAAGCAGAGCAGGGCTCTCTTCCTTCTGCCTCTCCAGCAGACGAAGGGGCTGTGGTTGTTAGGTTGGGCCCAGCCAGCCAGAAAGTGGGTGACCACAACTGAGGGACAAGAACAGGGAGTTTTCAGAGACTTGTTCCTTTGGTCTCTTGAGGCCCTGGCACTGTGGGGACAAGCAGTACATATGTGGCCCCCAACTTCAAGGAACCCTCAGGCAAGGATCAGAAAGCTGATCTGGGGAGCCTGAGCCCCGGCCAGCAGCCAGGCAAGCCACATTAGAACAATGTGGGGTTCAGCCAGAGCTTGACTCCAGGGCTGAGTGTCCTCTGCGGGCCACCCCTGCACCTGGCCCCTCCTGCTGGCTCTGTGGTGTCCACACCCCTGCCATCTGCTCTAGTCTCCCTTCAGTTTGGAACTGTCGTCTTTCCCAGCTCCCACCTCCTGCTTCCTCATTCTCCCTGGCACGGTGGTTTGTGCCGGTTGCTTACTTGACTTCTCTGACCTCTTGAGGTTAGCCTCTGAATCCTTCTCAAGGCTTCATTTAATGGAAGAATCTGAGTTCAGAGGAGACTCTGGCTTAGAGGGTGTTGACCTAGGAAGACTTCCCTGAGGAGGTGGTTCTGGAGCAGGGCCTTACAGACTGGGTGGGGTTTAGATAAGGGGTTTGGGACATTTCAGGGCAAAGGCCAGAACAGGTGTGCCCATGGTATGCCATAGGGGCAGAGTAGGGGATAAGGCTGATGAGGCCACATCACAGAGGACCTTGAGCACCATGCTAGCGTCCTTGGACTTGACCCTTTGGGCTTTTGGAGGCCTTTGAAAGTTTTGATTAAGGGCGGATCAGTGCAGTCACGACATTTAAAGCTGGACTGGAAGAGAAATCCCAGAGGCAGGTTGTCTGCTGCTATTTCTGATGGGCACATGGAGCACACTGTGACCAGGTCTCAGGCTGGGGCTCGGCGCTGTGCTGCCTGACATCAGGCCTCCCAGTCTGACATTGCCACTTGCTGTCTGCTGCTCGCTGGCATCTTGGTGGGGTGGCGGTGGGGGAGTCTGTAATACACGTTTTCGCTCAGCTCCTGTGCAGCATTTTAGGTTGCTGTTGCCAGTCAGCAGCATTGTTCTCGCAAGCACAAGTTCAGGCAGCTTTTGCATCCCACTGCCTCTGACCACCAAACGGAAGGAAATCCACGGCCTGTGGTGGGTGGGGTCGCTGAGAACATGGCTTTGCAGCCTTGCACAGGCCGGACGCCCGGGAGCAGAGAGGTGGGGGGTACGGAGAGGCCAGCACCTCCCTCCCTGTTGGTGACTCATCCCTTTCCCTGGGCCTCTTCCACCTCTGTCCCAGCAGACCTGCTCTCCTGAATTCCCTTGGAGCCCCCTCTGCCGCGAGAGTCCCTGCTACTTCCCCAGGTCCCATTACTCGTGTGTCTGTGCCGCTCCCCATCCCTTTCCCTCTTTCTTGCCAGCAGTATCTTCCCTATTTTCTAAGCCTCTACCTTTGCTCTTCTGGGGTCTTGCTCTTGCCTGTTCCATTTTTCCATCTCTTCCTCGCTCCGTCATCTCTCTCTCTCTCTCTCTCTCTGTTAGCTTCTTCTCCACCTCACGGTATGCTCAGGTCTCTATTAGCTGTAAAAAACCCATTACCCTAAGGAACAAAGGGACTGTCTCAGTGTGCTGAGGCTGAGATCTGGAGCCTGGGAAGTCCAAGGTCAAGGTGCTGGTTCATTTGGTTCCCGGTGAGGGGAGGGCCTTCTTCCTGGTCTGCAGTCGGCGCCTTCTCGCTGTGTCCTTATGCGATGGAGGGAACAAGCTCTGGAGTCTCTGCCTCTTCTTACAAGGGCACCAGCTCTGTCGGATCAGGCCGCCACCTGTAGGACCTCATGTAACACCTTCTCACGGGCCCTATCTCCAAATATGGCCACACTGGGGGTGAGGGCTTCAACATTTGAATTTTGCAGGGGACACAGACAGTCCACAACAGCTGCCATCCCTTTCTCTTTTCTCCCAGACGTCAAAATTCTCAAAAGACACTCCCATTGCCCCAACTTCCCTGGCTCCTAGCATGGGTCAGGTGTTGTGCTGGTGAGGGACACCAGCATGAGGAAGTCACGGTCCCTGCCCTCATGGAGTTCAGGAACACTACTTCACTGCTTGTCCTTCCTGCCCAGCACTGAGCCAACACTTGCCTCTCCAAGGGCACCAGGGGCCTCCTGTTCATGTATTTATTGAACAAAATGTAGCTGTATGCCCAGCGCTTAGCTATTCACGGAGTGAAAAGACAAAGGCCCCAGACCTCATGGAGCTGACGCTCTAGCGGAAAGACAGTAAGCACATGCCTAGGCGCTAAGGGGAAAGGTGACTTGCACCTGCCCTCTGGCAGGGGACAGAGACAGTCCCAGGGCAGCAGAGGGTATGACAGGGGGTGCCCAGGGCAGGCCCCTGAGCAGTGGCCTGGGGTAGGGGGCTGTGCTGCCTCAGACCTACGACAGCCCCCCCATCTGTGCCCTGCAAGCCACCCCCAGTCCCTGCTCCTGGGGGAACGTGGGGCTTGGAGGAAAGTAGAGTCCATTAGGGGATCTGTCTCAGCTCTGCCACTAAGCAGCTGTGTGGCTCCACACCAGTCGCTTCCCCTCTCTGGGCCTCTTGCCTCATGTAAAGATGTACAGCATTGGCCTGTGGATCCCTACGTCCCTCCAGGCATCCTGATTTGGAGGAAAGCCAAGCAGATCCTGGCCTCCACATCCCACTGCAGAGGAGTCAGGAGTCAAGCTTGGGGGCTTTGTAGGCTGCTGTCTCCTGTCCTGTCTAGTGTGTCCCTGTGGGCTGGCCTCCCCACCCCCGCCCTTCACCTGGACGCAGAATTCTACAGCTTGTGGCAGCAGAGGTGAATTTCTTGGCAGGCTTTCATAGGTAGAAGAGATGATCCAGAGGCTTACTTTGGTTTTAAAATTCACGTTTAATTTATTAAAATACAAATTAAAACATCCTAGATTCACTTAAACTTTTAATGTTGAGTTTTGAATTTTGTAACTCTGTTTATGTCTAGGAAATTGTAGAAGCTTCTTGTTAGGGGTCCATTGGGCCCCACTTACAAACTTAATTAAACTCCTTTAAACATTTTAAACTGATTTATAAATTTAAACCTTTCCCAATAGTTCCTCGAAGGACAAAAAATGGTTTCCAAATCTTTACGTAAGCCTACTAGCTGGGCGCAGTGGGCTCACGCCTGTAATCCTAGCACTCTGGGAGGACGAGGTGGGAGAAGTGAGGAGTGAGGCCAGGAGTTCAAGACCAACCTGAGCAAAGGCAAAACCCCATCCGTCTCTACAAAAAATAGAAAAATTAGGCAATTGTGGTGGCACATGCCTCTAGTCCCAGCTACTTGGGAGGCTGAGGCAGGAGGATCGCTGGAGCCTAGGAACTTAAGGTTGCGGTGAGCTATGATGATGCCACTGCACTCTAGCCCAGGTGACAGAGCAAGACCTTGTCTGAAAAAAAGAAAGTAAGCCTACTAATGCTAGTAAAGTAAATATAAGTACAGTGATTCTTAGATTCTCTTAAATGTGGCAGCACTGTTACTGAGTTTCAACTTAAAAATCACAAGTCCGAATCAATTTCTCAGTTACATATTTTAACACTGAAGTCAAAGGATGGACCTGTTAATCTAATAGGCCACATTCTCTTAAATAAAAACAAGCACTGAAGTTAAATACCAAATGTGCATGGATTTCTTCTTTTGTTATTTCTTTTATTATTACTTTTTTTTTTTTTAGAAAAAGGGTCTCCCTCTGTTGCCCACGCTGGAGTGCAGTGGCCCAATCATAGCTCATGGTCACCTTGAACTCTTGGGCTCAGGCGATCCTCCTGCCTCAGCCTGCCAAAATGCTGGGACTACAGGCATGCGCCACCGCTGTGCCTAGCTGCATGGATTTCTTGACACGCAAAAACATTAATGCCATAAGTTTCAGTTGTATTTCTAAACTTACTTCTATAGATCTTCTAGGTTTGAAAGATCCTTACTTATTAAGGAAGTAATTATATCATTCCAATGATACCATTTTGGAAGCATCTTGTCAGTGCACGGAGGTTGTGTAAGTACATATGTGCGCTCGGTCTGCACTGGTAGCCCTATTCGTGGTGCTGTATCTTTCCCCTCCAGGTAGGTGGTGGTTTCACTCACGGTCTTTATAGTTCGCTTCGCTGGTTTGACTGGTGTCATTTCTGAATTCTGCTAGTCTTGGAAACTGACAACTCCTCCCTAGGCCCTGCCATCCCTTGATTGGATTTTGGTGTTCTTTGCCTCTGAGGATATTTAAATGTTGCCAGTCTAGCTCTAAATACTTTTGAAATTGAAGGAACTGTGTGTTCTTTCATACTCTTCACAGTATCACAAAACTCTGACAGTTATTTTTTACTGAATTCTGAATATTTCGGAGCTTCTGTGTGCCTCTGTGGTTTGAACCAAAGTCATTCAGCTGATGTGTTTGTATGTATGTGTGTACACACACACACACACTCACACACACACAGTCATTGCAGGTTTCTGGCTGTCTGATTGTCTGTCTTCAGCAGTCCTGCAGAGCTATCCCCAGGAGAGCTCCCGCCCCCTGTGTGACTGTCTGGGTGCACGGGGTTCTCACTTTTCTTTCTGTCTTTCCTCCTGGCGCGTTGCGGTGAAGGCGCTTTTACAGAGCAGTCCCAGGTACATTCCCCTGCCTGCACCCAGGTGAGCCACCTCCACCTGGCCTGTCTTTGGCCTCATAGGAAGGGCTTAGCTTGATCTAACGGTCGCATTGCTGTGTATCGAAGCACATAAGGGCAGACCTGTGTTCTCCTGACAGGCTCGGATGAAAGTGGGTGATGCAGGAAGAACCCGGATTCCATGAGTGTGTTGGGAGCTGGACTTAGAGCTTCCCTGGATCCCAGGTATCACCGTGCAGAGTGAAGGAGGCCTTTCAAATGCTGACAGTTCGTTGCGGTGTCTGTGGGGTGGGGGGCTAGTCAAGATGTTGAGGTGGTGGCCTGGAGTCATCCCTTTCATGGGGCGGCAAGACCTGCTGCGGCCTTGGTGAGGCATTTGTCCCAGGCTGGCCAGGCCAAAAGTCCTGTTGCTGCTGGCAGCCTGGTTGCTGGCTCTCTTCTGTGCTCTGGACCTTGCCATACTGTGTGACCCACCGTGTTCACGGGGCCACTGGAGTTCACCATGGACTGGGTGTTCGGCCTCTGCTTGTTTCCTTCATCTCACGGGAGTAGCGGACATTCCCAAGCCCTCGGGCCTCCTGCTCCCAGCGCTTTGTGCAGACTGCAGAATTTGTAGCCCTATAAGCTGTTTAAAATTGCCTTTCTGAGGAAACCATTTAGACACATTTGGCAAAAGGCAAATCCCATTTGCAATTGTCTAAGTAATCCTGGGCTGTCAAAGAACTCGTGCTTTTGCAGGGGGCTTAGAGCCCCTTTTCCCCTGGGCTAGGGGCCCCAGCTGGCTTTGTTCCCCTGCCCCCAGGCTTTGGGCAGCACAGATGGCCTCAGGGCTGTGTGGGGCCCAGAGGGGCAGGGTGGGAGGCGGGGGGCAAGCGGCCAGCTTTAGCCTGGTGGCTGGGAGGCCTGGGGGTGAGGGCCCTCTGCTCTCCGGGCACCATCTCTGTTTTTCTCTTTCTCTCGTCCTGTCCTCCTTCTGTGCTTTCTCCCCCCTTCCCTTTTTCCTTTCTTCCTCCCCTATCTCCCTCCTTTCTCCTCTCTTTCCCTTTCTTTGCCCTCTTCCTTGCCCCTTTCAAAAAATGGATTTGTGGCAGAATCTGTTTATATAAAAACAAAACACTTGCAGATTGTATGTTTCCATCAGTAGAGAGCAAGGGCGGATTCTGTTATTTTTCACAGATGAACGTCAGTATTGAAAGGGTCGGCGCAGGCCACTGGGAACCGCCCGTGGGCCTGGGGAGGGCAGGCCAAGGCCTACCCAGCAGCTTCAGGGTTCTGCTCTGCATGTCTTGTTTAATTTTGAGAGCATAGAAAGGAAAAAAGCAGGAAAGGACAGTGAGTAATGTAATCAACGCCCATGTGGCCGTCACTCAGAATTGACATTTTTCCCAGGTATGTAAAGCATGAGCAAAGGGGAGCATTGCCCCAAAGGTGATGCTTCCTTACCCTGCTCCCTGCCCCTGCCTCGTCCCTGGGGAAATGCTCCCACGGGCTTGATGTGTGTCTTCATAATCTGTTTGCACATTTTCACCGCATGTGTATGTGAACCCATGAATAATATATAGTATTGCTGGCTGAGTCTTTTAGAATCTGGCTTAAAATGCGGACGTACTGTAATACAATTTTGCTACTTGGTTTTTTTCACTAAACATTATATTTTCATGATTTATCTGTGTTGATATTTATACCTAGTGCATTTATTTTTGGTGCCGAAAAGCATTTCATTGTATGATTGTACCGCAGTTTATTTATCTACTCCATTGTTGGTAGACAGTTGGTGGTTTCTAGATTTTCTGTATTACGTGAACGTTGCCGTAAATGTCTTCAATGCCTGTCCCCTGACACAGGCACCTGCCCGGGCAGCTGTCGGACCCGCCGGCTGAGTTCAAGTAGGTCCAGGTCCACCCTGTGACCTCCCTTGGGATTTGTCCAAGCTTCACCACCCACACTAGCTGCTTTCTTCCTCTCCTCGACTCTCTAGGCAAGGGAAAGTTTGGAGGAGCCATGAGGATGAGGATTATAGGCAGGAGTCACCATGCCCAGCCTTGCCCTTCAGTTCCAGTTTTCATCTTATGTTAATGCATTAATTAGGATGCCAATTAAGAAAACCCAAATATACATCTGTCTCTGTTACCTTATCTACCTTCCTGTCTTTCCAGCACAACTGTTCTCACTTTTCTGTGTCCCTTTTGCCCTCTTCCCACATGCATGCATAGTTGTAATGTACATAAATCACAGAACGGTGTGTTCTGCATTTTTTACTTAACAAGGTAGTGCAGGCCGAGCACGGTGGCTCACACCTAGTACTCTGGGAGGCCGAAGCAGGAGGATTGCTTGAGCCCAGGAGTTTGAGACCAGCCTGAGTAAGAGCAAGACCCTGTCTCTACTAAAAATAGAAAAATTAGCCTGGTGTCATGGTGAGCGCCTATAGTCCCAGCTACTCAAGAGGCTGAGGCAGGAGGGTTGCTTGAGCCCAGGAATTTGAGGTTGCAGTGAGCTATGATGACACCACTGTACTGTAGCCTGGAAGACAGAGCAAGACCCTGTCTCAAAAAAAAAAGGAAAAAAGTAGTACAAACATTTTCTAAGTTGCTACAGTCTTCACAACGACCGTTTTCGTGAGCGCATAATGTTTTGCTTGCTGATATGCCCTAACCTGCTCTTCCTGGTCTGGCATCTGCTTTTCCTGCCATTAGTCCTCCCAGCTCCCAGCAGTCTTTGGGGAATTGCTCCCAGCCCCCTCAGGTCACATTGCCATCCAGACACGGAGAAGGCTGGATCACAGCCCTGCCTGGCTCCTCCCCCGCCCCCATCCCCCACCTCCTCCAAAACTCCCTATTTCCTTGGGAGTAGAAAAGCCACCAAACTAAACTGTGGACAGTCTCATTATGCATGGCTTTGAGATTGTCTTAAATACTCACAAATAGGTTCCTCTCAGGAGGAAGGAGTGTGGAGCTGACTTCTTAGGCCTTGTTCTCTGTGTTTCAAGGGAGATGGTGAGAGGGATTCTCAGGCACTGCTTGTGTCTCCGGGCAGGGGACGTGGGGCTGAGCCCTCTCTAGGGACATGGAGTATATGATCTAAGCCCACAAGTTAAGCTTGGGGTGGTGGAAGTAAAAGCACGCCAACCCCACACTGACAGACATCACACTGTTACTGGAACTCTCACTGTGGTGTTGACATTGTCTCTGTTTTCTGTTTCTTTGGCTAAGTTTTTGCAGCCCAGCATGGAGGTTTCTGTTGATCTCACTAGAGCAAGGTCCCAGTCATCTGGACCTCTGCCTTCTCATGAGCCAAATGATCAACTTGGGGATGATTTTTAAAAATAATGAACTGATCTGTAATAACAGCTAATGCTAATGGAACACTTACTGTATACCAGGTACTCTGCTAAAAAGCATTTTACACTTACATCTTGCTTATTCCTCACAACAACCAAATAAGGTAGGAAACTGCCATTATCCCCGTTTGGCAGCTGTGGGAATGTGGCTCAGAGAGGTTAAGTGACTTGCCTGGATCTTGCTTGGAATCCCAACGTGCTTTCCCCCAGCCACCCCAGCCACCCGGCCACCCCAGCCATCCACACTGGGAAACAGGTTCAAGCAGAGCAGGATGGCTGCTCCTTTTTCATCCCCTCCAAAAAGGCCCTTGCTGGTGTGGAAGTTACTTTATATAAAGGCATTGATTAGAAATTCGCCGTTCCCTGTAAGTTTCCCGTTTTAGAGGCTTTGCCCTATTTTGTCTTTAGAACTGTCCACTTTGGAGAACCTGCTTCAAGGGAGGGGTAGCAGGAATGAATGACGCGGACAGACGGGAAGTGGTGCCTGCGGTCTCAGCCTCCTCCCCCGAGAGCAGAGGGCGGTGGGTGGTGCAGAAAGAAAGCTGCAGAGATACAGGGGCCATCCCCTGCCCTAGTTAACAGAGTCCCCAACACAGGTGCTGTGACAGCCCCAACAAAGTCAGTGGCCTGGTAGAAAGAGCAGCAGCTTTTGCAGCAGGCACACCAGGTCTCCTGTCCCAGCGTGACCACTGGCTGGCTGGGTGGCCTGGCCAGGTAGCCGTGCCAAGCACAGAGCAGATACACAGTACAAGCGAGATCCCTGCTAACCAAGACTAGATGAGACATAGATGCTGTCCCCCTGTCCAGGTGCCAAAAATGGGTGGCTTCTTTGGGTCCAAGTCTGACTGTGGTTATTGCAGAGTTGGTTTCTGCTTATCATAGTCTCTGACCCTGCGTACGCCAGTGTCCTGGGCTCTTAGACACAGGCCCAGAGGAGCTGTTCCTTGGTGGAATCAGCTGAGGACTCCTCAGCAGCGAGGTGGGGGCTCCATGCCCCTGCCCTGCTGTCCTGGGCCCCACAGGCATGGACTTGAAAGAGGCAGTGGCCACGGTAGCAGAGAAGGCCCCTTAGAGGAGTCGCTTGGAGAGAGCGCGGCACTGGACCGGGAGTGGGCTTCTTGCCTTCGCCTTGCTTCTCCTCCCCTTGCTGTGCTCTGCGCCTGCCTGTCCTCCACAGACCGACGCAGCATCGCAGCCGGGCTACACCCAGGCCTGCTGCTTTGTCTGTGGCAGTGGGCAGGCTCCATCTCACCCCAGCACTCACAAGTGCTCAGTTTCAGCAGCACCCCAGCCCTGCCGAAAGAACCCATCAGGGAGTGGCAATGGAGAGGCGCGCGTTTGTGGCTGGCTGGCCAGATCTCCTTCAGGCTGCTGCCCCAAGTCAGCCCCTGACCCTCAGAGATGGGCACACACCGGTGGAGCCCAGGCCTCCTGGGGAGAAAGTGCATCTGTTAGGATGAGGCTGGAAATGCCCCAACGCACAACTTCTCGGGAGTCCCGTCCAGTACTGAGCACATGTAAAAGGCCCCAGGCGTGCTGGCGCTGTGGCTTGCGTGTGACGCGGTGGGAGTCGCAGTCTTCAGGAGCCCATTTCTCTCCAGACCTGTTTCCTGCCACGTCCAGCCACTTCTTCTAATAGGTGTGAACATGATGGATCGTTTATTCCTTTGGCAGACAGGCCCGCCACTGCCAGCCTGCTGTGACCATTGCCCGGGCAGGTTACAAAACACCAGGGCCACATTTCTGGTACCTCGGCGTCCCCCCCATGGAGAAGTAAAATGTCAGTGGAGCAAATTACTGACAGAATACTCTGGAATCTATAAATATTAAATTGCTCTGGCTTTCATATAAAATGCAAGCTCTGGTCGGGCCCCTGGAGGAGAGGTGTCTAGAGAGTGTAGGGGGAGGGGAGTGGTTGCCATTGGAGAGACAAATGTCCCCAAAGGGCAGGGCTGGGGCTGGCTCTGGGCTGTGGTTGGTGGGGGTGCAACCCCAGCTGGAGGAGAAGCAGTGGGGAGTGGGGTACAAAGAGTGGGGAGTTGGAAACCCCAAATGTGGCTGTAACCCAGGAGAGGGTGTCCTCTGAGTTTCCATTTGCCGTTTTGTGGTTGGGATGTGGGTGGTTTGCAGGCGAGCTTCCTGTTGCCTTCTTACCCCAGCCTGGGGCCCCAGTGTACTGCTTCCTTTGTGCACTGTCCCCATCAGAGCCTCCCCAAGCAGCCGGGCTGCAGCCAGCTGTCTTCCCCTCCAATCCTGCTGCCCCAGCCCAGGCTCTTCCCCTACACTGGGTCTCCTGTGCTCGTCACGGCTGATGTGAGGACTCTGGTCACATCAGTGGCTTTGCGCTGGTTTGCGTGTCTATATATAGCGAGTACACTGCATGGGTTATTCCACTACCTCGGTTCAATTTTGGACTCTCCACCAACAGTGATCAATTGCTCTGATGTGCCAAGACCCTGTGCCAAGTTCTTTAAATGCTTCCCCTCATCAAGCTGTGCGCAGCCGGATAAGGCAGGAACCACAGCACATTCACCAGGTTGCAGCCAAGGATACTGAGGCCCAGGAGGGCAAAGCAACTTGCTTTGGTCACACACAGATCTGAGGGAATTCCGGGCTCTCAGTGGCTGAGCCTGGATTCAGCCCAGGGCTTTCCAATTCCAGACCTGGAGTCTTAACTGTGAACCTGTATTGTGTCCTGGCCTGGTAGGAGTGCTGGGGCAGGAGGTGGCCCCCTCCTGCTGGGCAGACCTGCTGTCCCAGGCTGGTGGCCATGCACGCTCTCTTCCTTGCAGGCATCCCCACGCTCATCGTGCTGGACCCGCAGGGCGAGGTGATCACGCGGCAGGGCAGGGTGGAGGTGCTCAACGATGAGGACTGCAGGGAGTTCCCGTGGCACCCCAAGCCCGTGCTGGAGCTCTCTGACTCCAATGCTGTGCAGCTCAACGAGGGCCCCTGCCTCGTCCTTTTTGTAGGTATGAAGCTCAGCGGGGCCCCAGTGGGGGAACATGGGGTCCTGGGACAGGATGGACCTCACTTGGGAGGTGCCTGTCCCTGCAGTTTGATCCCCTCACTAACAGTGCAGCCTGGGCCTTTGTCTCTTCCCAGCAGCCTTACTTTTGACCCCCATGATTTATTCATGGCTCGCCCCTGTGGGAGGTGTTCTGGGAGCTGCTGCTGCCTTCCTTCCTCCTCCTCCCAGGCTGCCAGCTGGGCAGGATAGGTTGGGCTGGGAGGGTGCCCTGGGCCCCCCTGAACAGACCCATTGTTGGAAAGAGGCGGGGCTTCACACAGCAGCTGGGGGTGGGGGTTGGGCCCCCCTCTGGCTGCGGCTTACCCCAGGCTGCTCCTGCTGATCCTCTGTGCTCTGATGAACTGTTGCAGGGGCTGGAATACACACGCATGCGCACACACGTCCATCCATCCTCAACTGCACCTCTCAAGCTGTCCTGTCCCACCCTCTCTGGTGCTCAGTCAGTGACTGTGCTCAGCCTGGGCAGGAGGACACAGGAGCATCCACTCTAGGCTCCCTGAAGCCCCCTGGGATGACCCTGGTTCCTTTTGCAAACTGAGCAGTAGTTGGCCAAGGGCCACCTGGGACTCTGCCTTGGGACTTGTTGCTCCCTTCCGATGCACAATGACTGTAGCAGGATTGTGGTTGAGACGCTTCCATACCCACCTTGCTGAGGGGCCGGGCACGTGCAGCTCCTATACCTGTTCTCTGGAGGTCTGGTTTGGGGTCCCCCCAGGAGAGGAGCCAATATACAGACCCAAGGGAATTCTTTAGCAAACTGAGAGTGCTGGCTGGTTCTGCACTTGGAGGAGGAAGGCCCCCACCCAGAGGTGGCCTAGGGACATCATTGACCATGGGCTGTCCTGCCTGCTGCAGGCTCACACAACCGCACCCTGGGGCTGGCTGGGAAACAGTTCTGAACCCAGGGACAGTTGGGAACTTCATGGCCATCTGTAGATGTGGAAGTGGAAAGAGCCAGTTGTGCAGCATCACAAAGCAAATTAGGCGTGGACCCAGAGTGTGTCCTGTGGAGTCTCTGTGCACACAGCAGAGCTCTTGGGCATTTCTGGGTGAAATCCCTCTGCGGGAGCCAGCTCTCCCCTTCCCTGCTTTTGCCACTTGGGGATGCTGCTCTTGCTCTCGGGTGCAGGTTTCAGCAAGCAAGCCCTGGGCCCGGTGCACAGCTGCCCTGCCCTCCTGTTTCACCGAAGCAAGGGATGCCCAAAGGGGGGCTGGGCGTTCTCCCGTGCAGTCAGCCGACCCATCCCAGGCAAGTCCCAGGGTCGTGCCCCCAACGCCATCAAAGCCACTGACCGGACCACAGTCCTCACCCCCTCGCCACCAGTTCTTCTGCCATTTTCACTAGGAGGTGGAAGTCCCTGGTCATGGCTTCTCATTCTGTGACTGAGAGAAAAACTACCAGGGCCCCAGGTCCTGGTTTGTGAGGAGTTCAGTGAAGAGCGCTGTCTACCTGGGGCATCGGTGCTACTCAGTGAGGCGGGTCATTCCTGGCGGGCCTGGCGCAGGAGAGCCTGTGCGAGTGTGCTCTGCTGCTAGAACGGGCATGCGCACGTCGTCACAGGTGTGCAGCACACTCGTGCACGCAGAAGGCATGCCCTGTGTCCGAGGGACGTTCCTTTTCCATTCAGGGGCTGCACAGATGGGTGTGTCTGCAGCTGAGGCCCTGGGCCCAGGCCTGCTCAGGGGGTGCCACTCTGTTCCACAAGACAGTGTTTCTTTTGTCTTTTTCTCTCTCCCATCACAGATTCTGAGGATGACGGCGAGTCTGAGGCAGCCAAGCAGTTGATTCAGCCAATAGCTGAGAAAATCATTGCCAAGTACAAAGCCAAAGAGGAGGAGGCGCCACTTCTATTCTTTGTAGCTGGGGAGGTGAGTGGGAAGGAAGGGCTGGGCCTGGGCAAGGCTGGCTCAGCTGGGGACTTCGAGGACCTGGGTGACACCGGCCCGAGGGTTGACTGTGACTCTGGGAAAGCAAATGTGGCAAGGAAAGGTGTGTCATTCGCCATGGAGAGCCATTTCCTGCCCCAGCTGCTGCCTCTTCCCATGTTTCTCACTGAGGAGCCTCAAAGCAACAGGAGCCCTTCCAGGGCTGTTCCCACCCAAGCCACCGACGAGAGCAGCAGCCACAGCTCCGTGATCCACACGTACTCCCTTGGTGCTGGGTCACAACCAGGCCCCTGATGCTTTACAAAGTGTCGGCTCTGTTAGTCCCTCCCCACCAGCCTGTAAGTGGGTTTATTCTATTGCATGGACTTTGGCTCGGGCCAACCCAGGGAGAGTGCTAAGGTTGGAAATTGCTGCCATTCCCAGTCTCTTTCACCCCAGACTGTCCCTTGGGAGGCCTACAGCTGGGCCAGACCAAGTAGGGGGGTTGGGGTGGGGGCCTTTCACAGAGTGAGAAGGTGGGCCCTTCAGTGGAGCCACCTCCAGCAGGTGCCTGGCCCCCTGGGTGTGGGACCTTCCACCCCAAAGACATGGCCTCTCTGCAAGGTTGTGCAGGCGCGCTGCTCACTCCCACCCCCCCCGGGAGCCCTGCTCTGCGCATGCTCCACCACCTTCCTACCCAACCCGTGCGCCCCCCATAAGCCGGTATCAACAGACACTTTGCAGCCGCCCCTGCACTGGGTCCACGTCCGTACCTCCAGTTGGTCAGAGCCCCGTGCTCATTTCACGCTGCATTTGGATCAGGGGAGAGGCACAGAGGAGACAGGTGGTGTCGGCCAGACACCTTGAACCACCCATTCTTGGCCTCCTCAATAGGCGCCCCTGCTCAGCGCGCTGGGCCCCTCGCAGGCAGCTCTAGTTGCCCCTAAGCCCTGGGGTGGAGGGGAACAAAGGGGCTTCACAGGCCCTGCCTCAGGCCACACTAGCTGTTCCACACAAGGCACAGTGGAGTTGCTCTGAATTTATTAAACTCTAACCCCTGCAGAGTGGCCCAGAGAAAAGATGGGTGCAGAACGGAAAGGGCTGAGTGTGGGGTGGGGGTAGGGGCTTTGAAATGCGTCTGAAAAGGGGCATTTGCAGGTTTTCTATGTACCAGGCACCGAGCCAAGCACTTCACCTGCAGGAGCTCCTTTGCTCCTGCCTCTCTGGCTGGGAATGTAACCACTGTCCTGCTTCACAGAGGAGGCAGGCGAGGCTCAGAGCCGGGGAGGGACTGCCTGGAGGCCATCCACTGGGCTGGGAGTGCTGGTGGCTCGTTCACCCCTTACATCAGCCCTGCGTGTCAGCGGGGTTACATCCATTTTGCAGGGGGTGTGATCTGGGCTCAGAGAAGTGACTTGCCAAAGTCACACAGTAAGCAGGTAGCTTACAGGGGACTGACGTGAGGCCAGTGTGACTCCAGAAGCAGTGCTCTTCCTCCTCCTGTCCCTGTGCTCTGACAAATGAGCTGCCTAGACCTACAGGGACCAGGATGAGCGGGCGCCGGGAGAAGGCTCCCAGGCCAGCAAGCTGGACAGAGAAGCCTGTGTCATCCACTGCTCTAGTTCCCCACCTGGCCACCTGTTCTTCCTGTACACGTCACCTGCGCTCACGCTCGTGGTGGCTTTTCCATTTCTCTGTCCACGAAGCAAGGCGACACGGACAGGCGGTGGGCTCAGGGAGCTGGCACGTCAGGCACTGACTGAGCCCCTCTGAGCCCAGAACTCCAACCCAGGGTTAAGGGGGGGGCTCTTGTTTCTGTCTTGATGCTGTCCCCTCTGACAGGCAGGAGTTATTCCTTCCAAAGCCTTAACAGGCATTGATATTCATCTCCCCGTGGTTTGCTCAGAGGGTGCTGGGAGGGGAGGCAGCAGAGTGCTTGGCTTGGTCTGGGCCTCCGGATGGGAATCGGATGCACAGTGTTTGTCCAGGTGTCCCTTCTGTGTGTGTCACGAAGAGGTGTTATTAACCCCCAAGGAGGGCCTGGGCTGGGTGAAGAGTGCCAGGGATGTCGGGCCAGCCAGCGTTGCTGGGAAGCGCTCGCTGTCTCGGGGGGAGAGGTGGGGAGAGACATCCTCACTGACAACCTTCCTAAAGCTTTGCCTTTTGAGAAAGGAGGAGTGTGTGTGTCTCAGAAATTGGTGAGCTGTAAATTTCCTACCTCCGGCTCCCACCATTTAAGGCCAGGAATATCCCAAGCCCTTTCTCTGCAGGGTGGCTCAGGTTTTCCCGTTCAGTTTGGAACATTGTGCATTTTACAGTGAACAACCTCAGGGTGGGTATGTTGAGTCCATTTTCTCTTATTCTCCAAGGGGAGTCCACAGCAGGAAAAGTAGTCTCAAATGTTTGCTCCCTTACAAATCCTTTCTCCTTGTCTTCGGATTTCTGTGTTTGCCTTTCTGTTTGAATAAGGCTGTCTGGTATTAGGGAAATTCACCTGGACAGCTGCTGGGAATGTCTGATAAATTACCAGCATCTTTCTGAGATGAAGGCGGGGAGCCTGTGTAACCTTGCATGGGGCTTAAGTAGCCTCCTTCTGAACTGGCCGGCTGGGCAACTGGCGCCCTCCCCAAAACCAGGGGGTTAGGGCAGAGGCAGCGAGCTGTTTCTGTTTAAAAACATTCCAGAGGTAAGTCCAGATTGGCCTCAGATAATCCACAGTGGGGCTGCAAATAATTGAGAGTTGGTCGCAAAAATAAGCAATCAAAGGACGTCACATTTTTAAAAAGCAGAGGACACGTTAAAGTTTCATTCGTGCTAATCTGGTGGTTTGGGGGGATGCAGAGAGAGAATTTTACAAAGCAGCCTCCCCTTCCCCAAGGCAGGGCAGGATCCCCTGCTCCCCATTCTAAGAGCACATCTCTGCTTGAGGGGGGCCTGCTCTCCAGGGTGACAGAGCCGTCCTACTTTCATGCCATCTGGGGAGACTGGGCCCAGGGGACTCTCTGCCGTCTTTCTTTAAAATTTCTTGGTTTGCTCTCCTTTCTGGTGACCTCAGGATGACATGACTGACTCCCTGCGAGATTACACCAACCTGCCCGAGGCTGCCCCTTTGCTCACCATCCTGGACATGTCTGCCCGGGCCAAGTATGTGATGGACGTGGAGGAGATCACCCCTGCCATCGTGGAGGCCTTTGTGAATGACTTCCTAGCAGAAAAGCTCAAACCAGAGCCCATCTAGTGGGGCTGCGGCCTCCTGGGACATTATTTAAAACTCAGTCTTCTTCTCCCCCTGTTCCTTCCCTCCACCCTTGGACTTTTCCAGCGTGTCCTGAATCACTCAACCCAGTGTCCAACCTCTCTGTGGTGCCTTGTTTCTGCATTAACTCCTCAGCCCGCACCCCAGGGTGCGCATCCTCCCCACAGCAGCAGCACCCACCATGTTTGGAGACTCTGCTTGGGATCACGGGGATGGCACAACCTGGCCAGAACTGGACTCGTCGCTCTCAAAGTCGCTAGCTCTCGGTGAAGGACCTGCCAGGGTGTTCTTCAGCAGAGCGAGCACGAAGGGATGATGGATCAGGGCTCTGACTCTGGTGTCAGCACACACTCAGAGCCTGGGACAGCCAGGTGGCACTGCCCAGTGACACACGGACACGCAGCTGGAGCAGAGAAAGGGCTGTGGCCTCTCTAGGCATCAGCTTAGCACTATTGGTGATACTGTCCTTTTTTAAGCAATGTAGTCGTTCCTGGTCTGAGGGGAAAACAGCAGCTTTTCAGCGTGTTCTTGGACAGGGCATTCCAAATCTAAAAGGAAGCTTATGGGGTCTTTTTGGTGAGAAAAACAAGTAGCTAAGGTAATGGTTCCTCTAGTAACTGCCTACTTTTATTGGGCTCCTGTGTGATATGAGCTCCTCATTCCTTCCTTAGATCTCTTTCTTCCTTGATCTTGACCTTCCCCAAGTCTCTGCTGCTCATATGAACAGCTCCCACTATCCCGGAATTTTGTTAATGAATTCTTCCCCTTGGACACCTTCCAAGAAACTCAGCCCTGAGTTCTCAGAGGAACACAGCCTGGCCAGCACAGACCTCTCACTCAGCCCAGCTCTGTGCCTGAGGCCGCTGGACCTCTGCCGAGGTGCCTTTGCCCACCTTTGGTTACCCCTGTCATTCTCTTTTCTTTTCAAAGCATAACTAAAAGGAGACAAGAAACTACCAGAAGCCTCACTTTTTCCTAAGAACCGGCAGAAGGAGCTGTGCCCTGGGCTGGGAGTGAGGGCAGAGGGCGTGTCAACTGCAGATAGGCCCTGGAGCCCCTCTGCTAGGCCCAGGTATTATAGCTTGGCCTCTTATTTGGACTGCAGTGACCATGAAAAGGGAAACAACTGCTCTGTTCTTAGGACCTGGGGTGGAGGGCTTTGGCCTGGGTACTCACAGGGTTTTATCCTCCTCAGTCAGGTGTCAGGGTCTTTAAACAGTCTTGGGCCTTACTGCTCAGCACTCAGCACTCTGCCAAACAAAACCATTTATTCGGAAAACCCAGCCCCCCCAATAACCTGTTGACACTGTTTTTCCTTGCTGAATTGGATTGTTGATATGTAGTTCAGAGGTACAAAATTAGTTGGTAATTAGACTGTTATTTGATGTTGCCAGCCTGAAATGCAGCCACCTAGTAAGAAATAAAGCAGGCATCTCTGGACGTCATCAGCCACGTGGCCTTTCCTGTCCTCTTTTTTGCCTGTGCTGCTCTGATCTGTTAGAGGGTGGACAGGGGAGTCAGGGACAGAGAGAACCTCTTGACTTTCATTGATAGGTGGTAGCTGTGTTGCAGAATTTCTGAGAAGCTCAAGACCTAATATAGTCATCTGTCAGATCTTCTTGGTCGCTAAAAGCAAGGAAGCTTGTTTGGATTAAAGTTCCAGAGGCAGATCCTTCCTGGAACTCCCTGTCAAGCCACCATCTCTCCTGGTTTGACGTGGCCCTTGTTGGTGGGCGAGTCCCCGGATTACATACATCAAAAATCCATGGCTGTGGACATTCCTGCTCATTCCCTCCCTGCAGGGGAGCCACGCGCTCTGAGGCCTGAGAGAGCTGCTTAAGGAAACACAAGGAAGCATGCATGGGTCTCCCTGTGAAGAATGGGGCAAGTTGGAGACCTGTAAACCTAGCTCTGTCCTAGGGTAGAGGCTTCTCTGGAACTCTGCCAGTGTCCTCCTTAGGAGGGAGGGGGTGGGGGTACAAGATGAGGCCAACATCCCTTGAGAGATGGGCAGGATTTCTGTCCATGCCGTAGATCGTGATGGCCTTGGAGGAAAGGTGGTCTCTCTTAGCAGGTACTTTGGAGACAGAAGGAAAACAGTCCAGGGAGGAGTTGCACTAAGTCACTGCAACAGAAAAATTAGGTCATCTGTGATACTTTGGTGGCCTGTACTGAGCTGACTCATCCAAACTACCAGCCACTATGTCAAACTGGATCCTTGACACCAGAATTCCCTTCTTAGGGCAGACTTGTAGGTTTGTTAAGATCAGCGGGGGAAGGTTTACTAAAAAGGCTTAGGTTTATATAGTGACTACTTTGGGGGAAAACATTAGGGAAGAATCACTTCTTGAGTGTCAGTGAAATAATCCCTTTCTTGATAGTTCGAGAGATCTTAAAGGTTATTGATGCAGACAAAGTGGGTGGCATGATAATTCCTACCAAGCAGCTCTAAAGTACCTTAAAATTCACGTTGCTAATTAGAAGCAGGTTAAAACACCAGCTGTGACATTCAAGGGTTTCCACCAGCAGCCACGGAAACCATGCCCTGGAGGTTGAGCAGGAACGTGGCTGTAAAGATGCCACCCTAGGGTTCCCAGATTCTGTTCACCACAATGACTTCCAGATCCTATTCTACCTATTCCCACAACAGAAATGAGATTTTTTTTTTTTTTTACTAGTCTCTCAACATTAGAAATCTATTTAAGAAAAAGGGTGTGCATTCGGGATTGGTATGTACAGTGGGCAGATGAAAACCAGCTTCTTTTTCAGGAGTGAGGTGGCTTCCTGCTGTTGTCCCCCCCCACCCCCAGTGTGTCCTTGAAATCAATGGCTATCACTCCTCCGAGCACAGGGAGCCAGTAGTTTTGGCATCAGCAAAGCTTTTAGTGGTAATTTTCAGCCAGACTTTGTTTTCTCCTGTTGCCTAATTAAAGATGCTGAAAAGCTGTTCTCCCTTCCTGCTGCCTCTTTCCAGAGCAGCAAACTGAATTCTGCAATGATAGACACAGGGTGTGGTTCGGGAGTGGATCAGTGGGACCGAATGTGGTGCTGCACTGTTTACCTTAGGGAGGATACACGTGTGGAACGCTGGGCACTCGGGACTGTGGCCCTGGGAGGGAACTGAGCGTCTGGTCCTGCTCCCTTCAACCACACAGGTGCAGGCAGGCATGCTCTGTTCACAGTGCCATTGCCCTGGCCACCCTGGGCAGGCCCGTGCTTGGGCTCCTGATAGGACTGGAATGGAATGCCACCATGGTACAGACTGCATGTGGGCCCACCGAGGTTCAGGAGTGTCCCCTGCAGTTTCTCTCTGGGGGCTGCCTTGGGAACCAAGGACTGATCTGGGGACCCTGACCTCAGGGGGATCTTTCACATTTGCCCTGTAGTGGTTGTACTGAAGTGAACACCTTACCTACATCCCTCATTGCCAGTGCTCACAGGGACAAGAACACACACCCTGCTTTCCTCCAAGCAGGCCGCTTAAGGGAAAATTCTTTGGGGACAAACAGCTGTTGACTATTAGCTTCATTATTAGTGCTAATGGTCTGTGAGCATGTGTGAAGGGCGAAGTATTTTGCAGGAAACAAGGCTTTTTTATCTTGGTTCTGCCTCATGCCTAGGATCTCTCCTGTGGGGGGATAAGACATGGGGTGCTCCAGGTGTGCCTCCTATGTGAAAGCACGAAGGTAAGTGTGCTTACTGTCGTTCTTCAAGGCATAAGTGTGTGTCACCCCCTTGGTGCTTTGGAAAACTTCCGAAGCCAGGAAATGTGTTAGTAGGTTTGGGTGGAACTTGCTCTGAGGGACCGCTGGATTTCCATTAAATAATGTACCAACTCATGAAAGCCTTTGTCCCCAGGCCTATAGGCAAGATGTGCAGCCTGAAGTAGGCAGAGCCAGCCTCAAGTCTGGATTCGCGGGTGCTGGCGCCTTACATGAATAAGTCACCCACACGCCCTAGAACTGGGATACAGTAGGAGACATGATCTTAGGACCCAGGGCCGCATAAATCAATCTCCTTTGGACGTCAGCGGACATGGAAGTCCCCAACCAATCAAGAGCCACTCTGCAGGCTCCCAGTTAGTGTGTGCTCCCTTCACATCTCAGCGGTGCAAGGGAGGCCGAGGGAGGAGGCTGAGAGGCCAGACCCGCAGCCATCAGCTCCTCCTCCTCCCCAGCCTTTGTTCCTCTCTTGCATTCTGAGGAAGCAGCAGCTTTGGTAAGGGCCCACCCCAACTCTGAGGTTTCTACTGAAAAAGTAGCTCTTCCCTACAAACAATATTGAGAGTGTAGTAAGGACAGGACTGATCCCATGCATAACACACTCACATGTTCAGTCATCCCTGGCTGTGGTGTCAACAGCACTTCCCGAGGCTTCCAGCAAGGGAGGGCCTGGCTCACGGCTGCTGTCTCAGATGCTCGAATGTAACATGGTTCCTTGGTTCAGACACTAAGTCATCCAAAGCAATAAGCCAGCTCACCCATGCATTTGGCTTCCAGCTTGGACATTTGTACATACGCTGATGAAAATAGAGGAAATAAGATCCTGGAGTTTAGAAATGGCACATGAGTGCTTCTTTAAGAAAAAACAAAAACAAAAGAAGGTAAGTCCTAGTCAGGTCTGTTCCTGAGGGAGCCCCAGGCCCAGCAGCACAGCTGGGGGTTTCCAGCACTGGCCACGGACCTCAGATGGGTGCTGTTTGTGGGGTCTCCGTGTGGCGGAATGGTCAAAGTGGACCTAAATGCAGCCCAGCTTGGACGGTGGGGACATCTGGTGTTGCTGTAACCCTGGGGTAGAAGGTCCCGGGTGGACTCAGTCCCCAGAGGGCCGCTTAGCTTCTGGACCTTAACGACCAGGAGGAGCCCGCAGCTGTGGCTGGGCAGCTGTCCTGCCCTGCAGCACTAACTGAAGGGCCAAGCGGTGGCTCCCGGTGCGAGTTCCAGGCTCGGCAGGACATCTGCATTTCATCCAGAGTAGCTTTCCCAGAGGCTCCTGTCAAAGGGAAAAGTTACACTAATTTCTCCTGCTGTGGCCGCTTCCCATGTCTCTCCACTTTCTCCTTGGGTTTGGTTCCAGTGTCCTGTGCTTCAGACTCCTCTGCCGAGATTATGTGGGACAATCTGGGTGGGTCTCTAATTTTAACACCTTTGAGCACAAATGGTCTGCAGAATGCCCTCCCTGGTAGAGGGAGACTTGACTCCATCCTCTTTCCCCACTTTTTCAACAACTTAAATCCTGGAAAATTCCCGACCCCTCCCTTCAGCACTGGGAGAGGGTTTTTGGGGCGTGGCCTGCCACCTCGTGGCAAAAGTCGCTATTGCAGTTATGCGTCAACACAAAGGCAAGGGGGAGCCTGGCCAACATTCTGACAATGTTTATCTTTCAGCCAAGCAGTGTTTTTCTTGTCATGTATTGCTCAGTTTTTATTCCTATTTATTGGGAAAATGGTGAGAACAAATGTTGCCTTCAAAATCGGGAATTCAAGATAGCAGTTTTCCAACATCACTCAGCAAGTAAGAACATAACCACTTGCCCCCCTGTAGTGATTTAAAAGAAAATTTCCCTCCCCTCCCCTCCCCCACCCCCTCCCCACATCATACCCATGAATATACAAAAAGAACTCAGATGGCATTGTACGTAAGCCATTGACGATAAAGTGAATGGGATGGAAATTTCTTTTTCCTGTACCCAGGATGACAAAATGGGCTTAGAATTATTTATATCTTGCATTGCTTTGTTTTTCTAAATGAGGATAAGGTATGTGATATGTTTTTTCACTGATTTTTATTTTGTAAAAAAATAAGTGGGAATATAACCCGGGGACACAAATTACAGACTGGTTTTATGGTGGAAAGGAGTGAGCTCCCTCTTAGTGCCTTCTGTTTCTTTAGCACTTGAAGATGTTGAAGGGGACCAAATGCCAGTAGGGCATTCTCCAGCTGCCTTTCAGACTGAGCCTGCTAGTGACAGTATGGTCCTCTTCAACTCCTGTGAAGTTTGCTGACTGTGTTCCAGCCTCTGTGAGCACTGGTGCAGTATAAAGGCTTTGAACCCTTCTACTTTCTAAAACCTGCCTGGGGATGGAGTCTCAAGAATAGTCCGTGGGCCACTTGGCATTGACCATCTGTGTGGGGCTCTGGGCAGCCCCAGACCAGAGTGGGGGGCACCAGCTTCAGGCTGCTCAGCCTGGGAGGACGCAGCCATCCAAAGAGCATTATCCCTGAAAACACCCCTCACCTCGAACATGCCAAGTAATCCCACCCTGCTCCCTGGGACATGAACCATGCTTGATCATTTGGTTCTCCCAAGAGGAAGTTTTACTTGGGAGCTGGGGAAACAGAAAGGAAAGGTGGCCCGGGGGCGGGCTGGGGCGGGGGGTGGTCCCCAGTCACATTGACAACTCACTTGACCTCCTTGGAACAAGCAGCTAAAGGCTCCCAAGGAACCCAAACCATTATAGGAGCCACTGTACAGGAGGGGTGTGGGAAAACAGCACTTCTAATGTCACCCTCAACTCCAACCCTATTTGTAGTTGCAAAAGTAGTGCTTAAAATGAACCCCATACTCCTGTCCACCCACCCCCTTCCCACGATACTTGTAAACACAGTGATTACCCTCAGCACCGGCCCTCACATCCCTGGCTATACCTTGCCTGGCACCTGGTAAGGATCCAGCTTGCCCTGGTCCTCCTGGGGGCCTGAGAGAGCAGCAGCTTCCTGCTGCAGTGTTGTGGGCCCAAGGGCCCCGAACTCTCGTCCTCGGAACTTCCCGTCGCAGGATTTCTGTTCACACAGCATCCAGAATGTTGGCATTTTCCTAAGCAGTTCTGTTCCTCTTTAGGGGCGAGGGGATTAATGTAAGTACATCATTACATTCAACCAAAAGTGACACATAAAGTAGAACAGGAGGGAGCTATAATAGTAAAAACGGTGAAGCTTTCCCAACAGATGCAGGCTTAAGGTAAAGATTTAAAAACTCAGTTTCTTCCTTTTCTGCATAAAGTCCTCAAAAAGATACTTGCAGAGGTGCTAAAGTATGACACCACCTGCCGAATTATTTATGCTGATATATAAACAGTGGCTGTTTTAAGTGAAGGCTACAGCAAACAATCCCAGACTGACACATCCAAGCCCAAAGAATAGCCAGCTATCGAATGCCATGACCTGGAGCTCTTAGCTTGCTGAATCATTAATCTCTTAACAATGTCCTCATCACCAGCCAAAGATGAAAAGACAGGCACTGAGACCCACTTTAAAACTTTTTAATGTAATCTGCTAGCTCTATACTTCACAGTTTATTTTCCATTGACCAATGATCAGATGTGAGTGACTTAGCCATGACCTGTAACTAGTACTCCACGACTGCAAAATATCCACCAGCTGGTGGGAATTCCTCCCCACCCAAGATGACGCCTTCAGGAACTTTCTGGGCACAAAATGCTGTTAGCAGATTTTTTCACACCTTCCTCTTGCCTCCTGAATGTGGCTCATGAAGCCACAGTCACCGACTGCCAGCCTCCCAATGATGTGCCAGGGATAGGAGGAGGTGGAGACATCGTTGCACCAAGAACTCACGTCTGTGTCCCCTCTCAGTGGTAACTCCTGTCCCTGCTCAAGTGTTCTGCCCTTAACCGTAGTTGTCTTTTCCCTTCAAAAAGCAGGATGCTTGCAGCCATGGCCGAGTTCAGGCTGTCCACACCAGGAACGACGGGGATCAGCAGCCTCTTGCCCCCAGTGCTCTCAGCCAACTGCAGGGACTCCAGACTCACCCCGTAGGTCTCCCCACCGATCACCACGGCTGCTGGTGCCTCTGTCCAGTCTGAGTCATAGCTCTGAACCTCAACTTCAGGGAGCCAGCCTTTCTTGGCTCCCGTTTCTAGATCCTCCTCCTCCTCTTCATACTTGTGAAACTTCAGGAATCGCCGATCACACGCCGAGCGACGGTCACTGGCGTTAGCAGACATTTGGGCCTGAGCATAAAGGCCACAGTTGTCAGCCACGTAGACCCGGGTGTCAGGGGGCAGGTAATTCGGCAGTGTTTCCCATTCCAGATTATTGATAATGGGCACCTGGAAATGTGCACCCATGCCTGCCCGTAGCACTTTGGGTTCCCAGGCATCCACACAGCCTAGAAAATAAAAAGATAGGATACAATCCAGATTTTATAAATCTTCCCAAGCTAGGGAACTTTGGAGTAAATCAGATTAATTCTGGATCAGGACATCAAAGTTCCTCTAATATAGCCTTTTGAAAGCTGGGACCTTCTGCCTCTCCAATTATGACAGCATCTGACAAATGGACTGTAGGATTAATTCCCACCAGTGCTGAAAACAGATTTAGTCATCCCCTCAACACTTTCCATATACATGTACCAAATACTATAAAGATGGAAATTAAAACAGAGTCTCCAACCTCAGGGAACTCATGCTATAGTGGGTGGTAGCATTGGGATGGTATTTAAACAAATGACTATAATATCAGCAGTAACTGATAATAAAAGCAGCATCAACAGTGTAATAGAAAACCCATGCACAAAGCAGGGAATGAGGAAAAACACATGTAAGAGACCATGACACTGAGTTGGCTCTTGAAGGATAGGAGGATCTTGTCAGAGAAAGGCCCAGGCGAGGACAAAGTTAGAGAAAGGGAGAGTGCCATGGTCTAGGAATTGCAAGTAAGGTGAGCAGGCCAATTAATGGGTGGGGTGTGGTGGCAGAGGAGATGGGAAGCAGGCAGGGTCCAATTTAAAGGAGGCTGGGTATGCTAAGCTGAGGAGTTTTGGGTTTTATCAGAACACAATTTAATGCCATTGAAGGATTTTAAGCAGAGCAGTGACCGAATCGGATTTATGATTCAGAAAGACCCATCTGGCTTCAATGTTCACTCTGGAAGGAGGAGCAAAGACATTAGAGATGGGGAAGTGAGGGGCGAGGCAGCGCAGTAACCCAGGCAGCCTTGTCACTCACACACATCGTCCTCCCACACTACAGCAGGAAGGCTGGAGGACCTCACCCTCACGTACAGTCACCTAAGCCCAACCACGCGGGTGCACTGGCTGATGGCAGACACCTGGCCTTTCCCAGTGTCTGCGACTCACCACGGGCAGGCTAGGAAAGACGGCCTTGCGGTGACTGCATCACCTGTCTTACTATCCTCCTCTAACTTAGCACAAGTCTCCTCGTGACAAGTTATTTTAAAAGTTAATTTGTAAAACTTCAGGAGAGATTAGGCAAATCAGATTTAAAAAGGAGAATTAGACACAGAGAACGTAACAGTGCTCACACGTATGCCCAACATGGGCTTTCCCACTCACGGCAGGGAACCAGAGATGAGAGCTGGGTTATATGCCACGAGGTGAGGGAAAGGGACGAGAAGGTGGGTCCATACCTGTGAGAGGAGCTGTCTAGTCTGACCACTCTACCTGGCATGACGAGGGCAAAGGTGAGACTCTCCCCTCAGCCTCATCCCCTTGATATTAGGCACCACATGAGTTATTTCCTACTCTTTCTTTTCCTACTTCTTACACGCCAGCCATCAGTATCAATGTGAAAACCACACCGCTTGGATTATGTAGACCCATTTCCAAAACCACACCTGCTATCAGAGCACTCAACAATGGGGCAAGTAAGCAGGTACTGATAATGGAAGCCCAGCACCTAGCTCTCACGCCAGAGCACTTAACTCTCATGCTGGCAAAGAAATGTACTCCAGCAAGGCGTGACTGAGGAAGAGTTAAGAGGAGCAATTTAGGCAAGTCTCAGCAATGGGCACCACTATTAGTTGACACTTAATGGTAGCTTGGGTGTTTCTGATGAATGATACTCTTCCTCCCCTCTGCCCCCAAGGTATACTAGGCATTTTAGGCATGTCCCCACTGTTAGGCAAGTCTGTCTAGAGCCAAACCTATTAATCCCCATTTCTGATGAGAGGAGACAGAAATGTGATGAGGCTAATTTGTGTGTAGAGCGTGTGATCCACCCTGAGTCTAAGGGAAATATATCATGACTGTATAATCACACACTGTTGATATCATTCCTTTCACAGGGTTCAGAATTCAAGAGTTAGGAAGGTCTCATATACCCAACAATTTGGGAATTCAAGATCATTAAATAAAGGACTTGAAACCAAGTGTTAAAATTGACATCTATTTCTTTTCCCTGACTGACTTAAAATTCTTCTTTAATAAACTAGCAGTTTTCAAAATAATTTAAAAGATAACGAACATTTCCTAAATTACTTATTGTGTGCCAGGAATGGTATGAAGTACTTTATGTGCATCATCTCACTTAATCCTCAAAATAACACAACGAGGGAGATTGTTATTATTCCCCCTTTACAGATGAGGAAAGCAACGCTTAGACTATTGCTCACAGACATATAGCTAGTAAGGGGCAGATCCAAGATTCAAACCTATGCATGTCTGCCCAGAGCCCTGGTTCACTTAAAAATGGCCAACCAGTCTACCTGAGCACTGAAAAGTGCTCTTACCTTTGGTGAGTAATACTTTGCTGCAGCCTGCCCCAGCAGCAGATCTCAGAATTGTCCCCAGGTTTCCCGGGTCACGGAGATTGTCACAAATCAACAATAAGGGCAGCGAATGGTGAAGCTGTGTCTTTGGATATGTCATCTTAACATGGTCAGGTTTGGCAAAAATCCCTGAGGAAACAAAACAGGAAGATTTGCTTATCTGATGTGGGCATGAGGAATAGTTGCACTTTTCATTTACTTAGCATTCTTTATATATTCTTAATTACATAGGGAATACCACACTCTGAAAAAATTCAAACAACATAAAATTCTACCAGTGCCATTTTCCCCTCCCCAAATGTGTTAGTCTTGGACTGGATCCTTTCAGAACTTGTTCTATGCAGCTACCTACATATATGCACATCTACCCATATATAGGAAGCTTTTACCTTTTGTTTTTAGAGACAGAGTCTCACTCTGTCATCCAGGCTGGAGTGCAGTGGCGCAATCACAGCTCATTGCAGCCTCAAATTCCTGGGCTCAAGCGATCCTCCTGCCTCAGCCTCCAGAGTAGCTGGGACTACAGATGTGCACCACCACGCCGGATAATTTTTATTATAGGCATGAGCCACTTGCACCCAGCAGATTTTTTTTTT
>NW_012151241.1:226630-240673 GCF_000956105.1 Propithecus coquereli | reverse complement strand
CAATGCAGGCTCCAAGTCCTGGGCTCAAGCAATCCTCTTGCCCCAGCCTCCCAGGTAGCTGGGATTACAGGCATGTACCACCACACCCGGCTAATTTTTTAATTTTTTGTAGAGACAGAGTCTCACTATTATTGCCAGGCTGGTCTCAAACTCCTGGGGTCAAGTGATCCTCCCATCTGGGCCTCCCAAAGTGCTAGGATTTCAGGCATGAGCCACTGTGCCTGGCTGAACATCTTTTCTTAAATGACAATTTGTGATCCTCTTCAGTTAGTTCCTTCATTATGTTTCCTCTTCTCTGAACTGTCTTGTTTCTATAACCTTGGCCCATTTTCCCGCTAGGTTTTTTTTCAATAGTTGTAGGCTTAAATATTTAAGACTTAAGACTTATCTTTCACTGCCCATCTTAAAATTCAAAGTACATTCCTAGGAAAAAAACCTGAATTAAAAAACTTGAATACATCAAAGTAATGACTCCTTTTTCAAATACGCCAGCTCAGAAGCACTATCTTAAGGACGTGCTCTGCAAAATGCGGGGCTGTAGGTGCAGTGAAGGCTAAGTCACTTCTAAGTTCTCATGTTGGAGTCCAAAAGCTTGGGAGTTTTAGAATGGGCACAACTATTTACCTGGTGACCTCTCTGTCCTCAGTCTAATACAAAGGAGTACAAATGGAGCTTGCGGGTACCTGGAAAAAGGAAAACCTTAAGCAGCCTCAGTGAAAAATTCTCTCCTTATTTAATAATCTCTACACTATATCCTCCAGCTTCCAAAATTTTATGGAAAGTATTTAGGGACAAGGGAAAAACTGGAAAAAGGCTATTACAATATTAAAATCAAAATGGTTTTCAGGTATATGAAATTTCTATGGTGTAGATGAAGTTATTTGTGTAGATATAACACATATCCACAATTTTCTTTTTGAATCACAGTGTTTACTGATAGAAGTGATGATGATCTTTTTTTTAGGTCAGGCATCATTCTAAATTTTATACACACACACACACACACACACACACACACAAAGTAATGTCAAATAAAGATTAAATTCCCTTTGGAACATGTTCTCAAGGGACTATACAGTTTTTTAAATTTTACTAGCATTTTGTTGTATATAATTGCTCCAATAAATGGGTTACTGCTTGAAGTTAGAAAATGAATAAAATTGTACTTGTACTGATACACAACACAATGAAAAATTTAGGATTCTTTCCAAAAGACAATGCAGGTAAAAAGCCTAACCCACCAATGGAGGCAATGGAATAGTATTAGACATCTGTGTGCTATAAGAGATCCTACACTTAAGAGTCACAGTTGGCCAAAAGACCATTCAGAAGGGCAAAGAACTTTAGAAGTCCTTTAACTTCTACTTGAATGTCTGTGGTGATGTGAACCCACTACTTACAGAGGCCCTACTTACATCACTGGGTTTTAGAGAATGCCTAAAGTTTGACAGCACTATGCTAGTTTCTATCAATTTCTCCCTTTATCCCCCTCAAGTCTGAAATATAACATAAGGATAAGCTGAATACAAAATTTTTAAAGCCATGAAATGATGAAAGTAGTCATAATGATGAAGGAGGCTACTTAAGTTCAAGATGGGCTGGCCAGTATTAGCACACATGCCCAAAGGGGCACGCACAGTAAAAATCAGTGATGCTTTCACTGAAGGATGGACACTAGAGAGGTGTAGCTAATGAGAGTATGATGACTTGGTGTGAGTAACTCTAGGTCCTTTAGTGCTCCAAGTTCCCCCATTCTAAGGTCCAGTAGCTCTGAGTGTAGGGGCACAGATCCTTGTGACTCATTCGGTTATAGAGACAAGAGACGGTCCCCCAGAATCTCCTTTCCCAGTTACAGTTCTAAGATGGAATCAGTGAGCCCACTATAGGGAATACACATGTACAATTGATATGAGAAGAGCTGGCCTAGACGTTAGAACTTTGAAGATAACTCCACCTCCTTCAACTGTCCCTTACCATTCAAGAGAAACCTCTACACTATTGCCGTTCAGTTCTTAGATCTTAAATATAACTCCAATGTCAAAAAGGTATAAAGAATTTATCTTCCCATATGCAGATAAAAGACTTTCTAAGCACTAATAAACCACTGACCCATTATTCCTTGTGGCATTATTAGGTCGGACCAATCCTTGATATCTTCAAATTTCACTTTAATGAGGCTGACGCCTTTCAGCTTATCGACTGGCAGCTCCTTTATGTATTCCAGACGACTAAAGAAGAAAACTTTCGGCACAGCTCCAGCCTTGAGAGCGTCAGCAATAAGCCGGCGACCTTCCAGGAGGATCTTCCCTTGCTTTTCCCGAAATGGCCTGGACTTAACTATTGTCATTACACTGCTGTGGGTGAAAACAAAAAACAAATAATTACCAACATCCTCGTTACTGAGACACACCTAGTTCTAACGGACTTAAAAAGCTTGGCAGAGGCAGAAACAAATTCCAAAGCAGACACTTATTCTCCTCTCCGTATATAATAAAAACCAGCAGGCTGTACTGGAAAAAGTCCTCCATCAGGAACAGGAGGAGGTTAAGGTCCCGCTGTGAGGCGGGAAGGGAAACAAGAACATTCGACAAGGCTCAGGAACACATCACCTCAGCCTCCTGTCCCCGGAAAAAGCCTTATCGTAGCGAAGCCCCGACTCTTCCCAGGTGCTGGGCGTCTGCGTTGGAGACCCCTGAAGCGTCTGTTTCTGCTGCTGTCCGTGGGAACTGGCCTCGGACGCCGCCTTGCGGGGCTGCTTCGCAGGAGCACGCTTTCTTTCCACCACCTGTCCGGATGGAAACACCACTTTCACGGGGCTCCGCCGCAAGGCTCGGACCCAGCGCCGCGCCTCGAGGTCCCAAGACTGGACCACCGGCAGCAACGGTCTCATGGTAAGCCACACAACCCGCGCCAGCGCCGCCATCTTCCCCGAGCCGTGGCCTCCGTCAGGAGCGCGCGCCGGCGGCGGCCAGTGACGTCACCGGCCCGGTGCTCCATCGGTGGGCGGGGCGGCGCCGAGCGCGTGACGGCTGAGAGGCTGCGGGAGTCATGGCTGCTCGCCGAGCCCTGCACTTCGTGTTCAAAGTGGGAAACCGCTTCCAGACCGCGCGTTTCTATCGGGATATCCTGGGAATGAAGGTGCAGGCTGGGGCAGACTGGGGCTGGCGCGCGAGTCTGGAACGGGCGCCTGAGCCGCCCCTGGCAGAGGGAGGGGAGAAATGGGTGTGCCGGGAACCTCAGCTGGAGGGTGTCCGACCTCAGGCCCAGGACGCCCGGTTGACCCTGCATGGGGTTCAGCTTCAGGAAGCGTTGCGAGTCACAAATTGGGTGAATAGGCCTTTGAAACGGGGCTTACACTTAGTCACCAACTGTGTGCCCACGCACATTCTTTCATTTAAGTTCACTTACAAATATTTATTGAGCCCCGCCCTTGTGGAGCTTACGGTCTACTGCGAGAGACAGTGATTAAAAAGTTATATAATGCTTTTCCAATTAACAGTAACTCAGTTTCTTCCGGTTTGGATCCTTTGATTTACATAATCAGCATATTCAAAGTTCTGCTTCTATCAGGGCTGGTCTCAGTGGTCTCTTTCGGATACTCAATCTCTCTGGGGAAATGCTCCAACTCTCCTTTCAATAATCCAGATCTAAATATGAGGTCAGAGCCCGTCTCCTTTCCAACACCTGGAAGCGGCCTCTCTTCCCAGTCCTGAGAAGCTGTGATGCTGCCAGGAATTACTTGGCTGGAAAAGGCAGGTGAAAGTTTCCGGGGAGTTCCTGATAAGCCAGGGAACACACCAGTGAGGAAGGCTTTACAGGTGTAAGAGCGCAATGTAATGTAGAGACAGTGCAGTAAATGTGGAGTGCAAAAGAAGTTAACTGAATTCGTCAGTCATTTAAAAAATATCTGCTATGTTTCAGGGTACTATGTAGAATTTTGGCAACAAAGGCGTGAATGACCCTGGTATGTGACCTCAGTTAGAGTCATGGTCTGGGTTGGGGTGGGAGTGCAATTTGGATTTGTACATAGCCCACAGTAATGAAGTCAGAATTTTATAAGTGATGGCAGAAATCTGCAAAGTTTTCCTTTATTGTATTTCCTCACTGATCAAAGGATTTTGTGAAGATTAAACACATTATATGCATAGTATTTGACACATAGATAGTATATGAATGTTTGCTACTATTATAAAAATACAAAAGAAGGATTGATTTTCCAACCTGGGTGGTCAGAAAATAATTCATGGAGACCTGGCATACAAGTTGACTTCTATAGACAGGTAGGAGTTCCACAGATAGATGAAGGAGAGGAGTTATCCTAGAAAAACTGAATAGCCAGTACAAAAGTAACACATGTTTGGGAAACCACTAATTTTACATGCCTTTAGCTAAGGTTGCTTAGTTGAAGTTGAGGAGATGGGATATCAGGAGAAATAGGATGGGATTGCTTCTGATAGTATCTTGAATGCTGGGCTAAGGAATTTGTATTTTATGTTGCAGTAAGTAGGGAACTCACGTTTTTGAACAGGGTGGTATTGTGATCAGAGCTGTGCTTCAGAGACATATTTTTATGGTGGTGTTAAGAAAGGAGATCAATAAAGATGATTTTTAATGGCCTGAGAGAAGTGACGGGAGCTTGAACTGGAGCAGTGGTAGTGGAAGTCAAAAAGGAAAATAAAAACTAAGACATTAAGAGCCTACTGTTTACAACGTTCTGCGTTAGATGTTTTAATAAGTTATCCTTTTTCATGATATATCAGGAGACTGAGACTCAGATCCGACTTACTCAATTTAGTAGAGTTACACAACTACTAAGTGACAGATGGAATTCCAAATCAGACTTCTCTAATGTTGAAAGACATACTTTTTCCCCACTACCCAGCACTGCTTCCCAATCTAAATAGATTTCACAACTTGCTTGGTAGCCTAACCCTTGGTGTCAAGCTGTTCTTCCTTACCTCTACTACTTCTAGCCTAGGAAAGGTATAAAGCTCATTCTCTTTTGTTCTTTTACAAGTAGAGCTTACAAATGATAGTATCTGTGTGTTGACATTTTAGCTTGTGTTAAAGATGCTATGAGCAGTACTAGTAAAACTTTACAGTTTATTCTAATTCCCTTACCAGGTTCTGCGGCATGAGGAATTTGAAGAAGGCTGCAAAGCTTCCTGTAATGGGTATGATACCTTGTTTCTTAAAATCTCCTCTAGGCTTTGAATACTGGAGAACAGAAGACAGTTTCTCAAAGTGAGTACAAGGCAGTGGAATAAAAAAAAATGAGGCAATAAATTAGAGAGGCAATTTCAAGAACATTGGGAAAACATACTCAGTTTCTCTATATTGTCATACAACACTCATGACACAACAAGCGGTCCTCCAAGTCTCTGAATACCAGCTGGGTGTCCTGTTACTTAATTCAGTTCTGACGCTACATAGAATTAGTGTTAGATCCCACAAGTTAAGCGCTCAGTCTCCTACAAAACTGGCCCCTCTTCAGATGCCAGTCACAAGTCTGGACCTCCCGATTTCTGACAGGGGTTCCCACACCCCCTCCTCGGGTTTGATAATTTGCTGCTAAGTCACCCATTAGCGTATGCTCAGATATGATTGAAAGGGGCTCATTGTGAATAATGAAAGACGTTCTTGTAATTCAGGAAATTCCAAGAGTTTTAGGAGCTTTGTGGCAGGAACCAGGGACTAAGACCAAATATATTTCATATTAATCACAAACACAAATGAATATATGCCGTGGATGAAGCAATGGCTATCGAGTATCTTTTAAGTTTAGTAGCCATAGCAAGTTGGGAAATTCTAAGGCCTGTTGGGAATTGCGTGCTTGTTGATTGATATGCAAAGAAATAAACTAAGGTCAGATTGGAGAATTGTTTTTAGGATTCCATTCTGTGCATTAAAGAAAAGGTAAAAGAATTTTTTCCCCAGGTAAATGCCAAATGGATGGTATTTGGAGCTTGAGCACCCATGAGCACTGTCCACAGGTTCTTTCAGCACCATCTGAAATTATCTCATCTTTATGAGTACTTCTAGAATGAGAATGGACTGCCCACCTTTCTGTGCCCAGGGGGTGGCCTGAGGCAGATTTTGTCTGTGGTTACTGAGTGCATTTACTTTCATTTTCTAGGCCTTATGATGGGAGATGGAGTAAAACAATGGTGGGATTTGGGCCTGAGGATGATCATTTTGTTGTAGAACTGACTTACAATTATGGCATCGGAGACTACAAGCTTGGCAATGACTTCATGGTAAATATCATTTTTTTCTAGCAGGTTTTTGGCTAGGATAGATGGTTGGTTTTAATTTTCAGGGTGGTAAGGGTGTGTGTCAATGAGGAGGTGACATTTGAACACAGTCTTAAAGGAGGCAAAGAGGTTAGCCATATGGGTATCTGGGGCAAGAGCAGTCCAGACAGAGAGTAGCCTGTGCAGAAGCCCTCAAGTAGCACCTGGCATGTTCCAGAAAATGCAAGGAAGCCAGTGTGGCTGGACTAGAGAGAGCAAGGGGAAAGTGGTAGGAGGTGGGGGCAGAAGTGGCATAGGGTGAGATTGTGTTGGGCCTTTTAGGTCATAGTAAGCCATCCCTGAGGGAAATGAAGGGCTGTGGGAGAATTTTGAGCAGAGGAAAAACAGGTCTGGTGACTGTCTTGAGAATAGACCTATAGAATGTGTTTGGAAAGTTTACTTTGGCTGCAGAAGTGGACGATGGCTTGACAAGACTAGAGGCAGAAAGGCTGTTAGAAAAATCCAAGCCAGAAACCAAGCTGGTCTTTCATCTGAAGACATAGGTGTACATTTCTAGCTACTTTGATTAAATTTAAGATTTTTTTTTGTTGGATAAGCAAAAGCAAGTCATCTTAAATAGGTAGCTGACAGGCCAAGGTAAGACCAAGATTTCTCTGGCAAGAGCTTTAAAATTAGAAGAGGTTATCTTTGGTATTAAATGAATCGGACTTCACTGGCATTTGAATTTCTGTCCTATGATTCATGAAGGTCTGGATTTTTGTGGGAGAAAACATGCAAAACCTATTTTAAGATCACTAGAAGAAAATTTTGAATGCCAATGAAATCTTAGGTGATTTGACCTAAAGGCAGTGGAGTATGGGCTCATTATCATGTTCTATAAAAGATCTGTTGTGATGATACTATTGTTTGTTATAGGGTATCACCCTCGCTTCTAGCCAGGCTGTCAGCAATGCCAGGAAACTGCAGTGGCCACTCAGTGAAGTTGCAGAAGGTATTTTTGAAACTGAGGCCCCAGGAGGATATAAGTTCTATTTGCAGAATCACAATCTACCTCAGTCAGGTAATTATATCAGGACTAGTAAAAGCCTCTGTTTAAAGGCATCTTCGATGGAAGGAGAGAGGGAGCTGCATTTCTTTCTGTTGTAGAGTCTTTCTATATTGATATGACATATGACTTCCCAAGCAGTGTTTTTATTATGCCTGTTCTCTGAGAAAGCATATTCTCATATTAGAAATTTAGAACGTAACTACAGGGGATCTAGACTGGTTCTATTCTACTGGTAATGTATTGATTTAGGATTCTTTCAGCTGCAAATAACAGAAAATCCAACTAGTTTGAACAATTTGAAAATTTCTTAGCTCACAGAGCAAGTATTCTATAGGTAGGAAAGCTTTCAGGGTTAGTTGATTCAGTAGCTCAGCAATGGCATCAAGAACCCAAATTTTCTTTCTATATTCTGTTGTCCTTGGGATACTTTTCCTAGAGCGTATCCCCTCATGGTGGCAGGATGGCTGCCAGTAGCAATTGGCTCCCACATTCACATCTGGTAGGACAGGGAAAGACCAACTTCTTATTGCTCCTTTTAAGAGCAGAGGAAAACTTTCCTAGAAACTTCCAGTAAACTTCCTTGTCAGATGTGGTACACTGTGCCTGCTCCTGAATCAATCCCTAGCAAGACAAATAGGATTATCCCTAAACCAGTTGGCCATGCCCTTTGAGCCAGGTTAGTTTCCCCAACACTTGAGTGAGTGAAGGAATGGAAGTGAGGAGCCCACCACGCTGACTCTGCACAGACTAAGAAAGAAGCTTTGCAAGGTGTGGTTTGTTTACTGCAGAAGCAGCCTCATTCCTGCAAATTCAACTACCTGCCCCACCAAAACAGAAGCAAAAAAGGGGGAAACTACTGGTGACGAGCAAGGGCAGTTCTGCCTGCCATTTCACTTTTTGAATGTACACCTACAAGTGGACCTGAGAAGAGAGCATATAAATTCTCTTTCCCCCAGTGGTCTGCCTCAGGTCCCAAAGGCCCGTCATGCTGAGTCTGATTATAGCATTTAATGCTATTTGTTCTTCATCTTGTGCTAAGCAAAAGAAAGACCATTCCAGTGTGAGAGGTCAGACTGGCTGTGTGGGACTTATTGAGAGATGATATTTCTGTACTTTACTGGTGATTGAAAGGATTTTTATGGTTATTTTTGTTGATAGGTGATTGTTGCTTTATATACTGACTTAACACTTAACTCCTGCAACTAACTCCACTGTAAATTTTTTTTTCTCTAGTCTTAGTCATATTTCAGTACTTAACAGAGAGCCCCACAAACCTAAGATGTTTTTGTCCTTCGAAATAGTAGTACCTTTTCAGCATTAATTTCTGATTGGTAAGGTAGTCAGTTCTGTCTGTCTAGCTGGCATTTAGCCTGCCTTTGAATTACTTGCTCTTGTGCAGTTTCACCCACTTGTTACCATTCCTGTCCTATATCCCTTCAGGCTCTGAGTCAGTTGGGATTTGTTGATTTTGAAATTAATGGAGAGCATGAAAATTGAGTCTACCAGGCATAGGCACTCGTGAGAAACACTTGTCTTAGTCACGGTATTGGAATTCTAGCAAACAGGACTGAGGCAGTGAAAACCAGAGAAAAACGTATTGAATTTATCATAGTCAGATGCAGATGTGGAACAGCTCTTCAGAAAGTCACTTTATAATAATACAAAAAGTTTCCAATAATGTTAGTAGTTTTAATATAACTTTTATTCTTTTTACAAAATAATAGATTTTTCCTTACATAAACAGATAAGCAAAAGAAAAGAAAAGAAAGTAGAAAACAGTACCCTCCCCCAACCTATCCAGAGGTAACCACTGTTAACATTTTAGAGTATATCTTTCCAACCTTTTTTTTTGAGACAGAGTTTTGCTCTGTTGCCCGGACTAGAGTGCCGTGGCATCAGCCTAGCTCACAGCAATCTCAGACTCCTGGGCTCAAGCGATCCTCCTGCCTCAGCCTCCCAAGTGGCTGGAACTACAGGCATGTGCCACCACGCCCGGCTAATTTTTATATATATGTATTTTTTTAGTTGTCCAGATCATTTCTTTCTATTTTTTAGTAGAGACGGGGTCTCGCTCTTGCTGGTCTTGAACTCCTGACCTTGAGTGATCCACTCGCCTCGGCCTCCAGGAGTGCTAGGATTACAGGCATGAGCCACCACGCCCAGCCTATCTTTCCAATCTTTTATTTAAAAAAAATATAATTAAGTATATACATCTCTTTGTATTCCATTGTAGGAATTCCATTGTGTTATTAACATTGTAGGAAGATAAACAATTCTCTGTTGTTGGGTATTTATGTTGTTCCTAGTGTTTCATTGTTCTAAGCAATGCTGTGATGAATGTCTTTGTGATAAAAGCCCTTCATACATCCACAATTACTTCTTGAATTGCTGAAAATAGACTTGCTCTTTCAAAAGCGATGAACATTTTTAAGGCTTTTGGTACATTCTGTCAAATTGTTGCCCAGAAACATCCTAATTTATACTGTACCAGTATTATATTAGATTATGATTTCTACCCACCCCCGTACTAATACAGTTAATATTGTGAACTTTTAAAATTATTTGGGATTAGATAACAAAATATTTTATTTGAATTCTAATTTCTTTGATTATTTGTGAGGTTGAATGTTTTTTCATATGTTCATTGATCATTCCGATTCCTTTTGTGGATACTGCTTTGTGCCTTTTGCCTCTTTTTCGTAGATGTTCATCTTTTTCCTGTTAATATTTAAAGGTGATTTACATATTAAGGATTTTTTTATCCTATATGTTGCAATTTTTTTTTCTATTTTGTTGTTTACTCTTTAATTTTGATTATAATTCTTTTTTTTGGTGGTTTTTGTCTAGGAGTTTTCCGTAATTGACCTAGGAGACTTTTTTTTCTTCATAGTTTTTCTATCTTTGGAGTCAGGTTTAAAGAAAAATCTTGCTCCTGCCAAAATTGCATAAATAATCATCTCTATCTAATATTTTCATGGTTTCATTCTATAAACTTAATCCTTTAACCCATCGGGAATGTATTTTGTCATTTAGTTCAAAGGTGTAACTTTTTCCTACCAAATGGTGAGCCAGTTATCTCAGTGCCATTTATTGAATAATGTTGTCTTTCCTACTGTCTTAAAATCCCTTTCTTACCATAAACTAAATTCTTATATATACATGAGCCTGTTTTGGTCTTTCTATTGTATTCCACTGAACTGACCTATCTATTCTTGCTATTTTATTATCCAACAGATCCTGTATTAAAAGTAACTCTAACAGTGTCTGATCTTCAGAAGTCCTTGAACTACTGGTCTAATCTACTGGGAATGAAAATTTATGAAAAAGATGAAGAGAAGCAAAGGGCTTTGCTGGGCTATGCTGATAACCAGGTAAACAATCTTGGAGAGAAATAACTAACCTGTTACTCTGAGTTTGGCTTATAAATGAGGTTAAAATGAAGTTTGTTCGCATACTTTCTTCAGTGATTCAACATTTATACAGATAAACAGAAAGAAGAAAATAAAAATTAGTGATTACGTCACCACCCAGATAGTACCTTTGTTTATATTTGGGGATATATTCTTTCAGAAGTGGAATTACTTAATCAGAAGAGATGTAGACAACATTTAATGCATGCTGTATTTTCATTTTTTAAAACAATAACCTAGTATTTGAACATGATTTAGTCTTTGCACTTTGACCCAACAATTCTCCTAGGAAATGTTTTACGTATATACTCAACATACTTACGCATAAAGACGTGTGTACAAGGTTATCTGTTGCAGCATTGTTTGTAATAGGAAAATATAAGGAAATCAGTATCCTATGGATTAGAGGAATATTTCAGTAATTTATGGTTCATTCATAGAATGGATTACTATATAGCTATCAAAGAGACTGAGGCAAGTTTTATGTACTGATATGATAATAGTAAGTGGAAGAAAACAAGGAACAGAATAATTTTTAAATTGTTCTGTTTGTGTAAAAAGACATATGCATGCGTTGTGTCTGGAAGGATACACAGGAAACTGCTGACTAGTTCTCTCTGGGGTGATAGCAGGAGAGAGACTTAGTTTTTACTTTATTCCTTTAGTCTACTGCTTGGATTTTTTTTTTTTTTTTACTTCATACTTGTATAACCTGTTTCAAAAAACAAACCTACTTTCTGATTTCAGTGTAAGCTGGAGCTACAGGGCATCAAGGGTGCAGTTGATCATGCAGCAGCGTTTGGAAGAATTGCCTTTTCTTGCCCCCAAAAGGAGGTAATGTTTGATACCAGATCTTTTGTTTAAGCTCTGTGACTAGCTAGGTCAATCCAACTAAAAGCTTGCCCTTTCTCCCTTCTTGAGGTTCATTCTGATTGTGGCTTTGGTATCAAGTTCAACAGTTGTTTCAAGAGCGGCTGAGATAATAAAATCAAACAGGTGGCGCCTTGGTTCTTTCTGGCTGATCTGATACTCCTCTAGAGCTGATGAAGGCCATGCCATAAGAGTACTTCGTGACCCCTTTACCCACTTTGCCTCTGTGTTTTCCTCAAGTTGCCAGGCTTGGAAGACTTGATGAAAAGGGAGAACCAGAAGATTCTTACTCCTCTGGTGAGCCTGGATACCCCAGGGAAAGCAACAGTGCAAGTGGTCATTCTGGCTGACCCTGTAAGTATTACTCAGGAAGGGGACAGGCTGTACCGGGCTTTCTTTGGAGATGTCTTTTTGCCAAATTTCTTTTCTCTTTATTGATGTAGGATGGACATGAAATTTGCTTTGTTGGGGATGAAGCATTTCGAGAACTTTCTAAGATGGATCCAGAGGGAAGCAAATTGTTAGATGATGTGAGTCTCATTTCTAAATTGACATCACCATAGGCCTGAGGGGGATGGCATTAAGTGTATATGGGGAAGGGCCAAAGCATCAGGGTCCAGGTTCTTACTGTAAGAACCATGTCCTTTTGCTGTTGGGTGACTTTTGAGCCAAGGACCTATGTCTTCATTGCCACCTATGTGACCCCTTATCTGGACTCAGCATTTGTGCCTTCCTGCTGCCTCAGGCTGCCATGGGAACCACTGCTCCTGTATACATCATTATTTTGCTCAGTGAATGGAAATGCCTGGATACCACCCCCTCTCACTTCTGGAGCTCTTTTGGTCATCTCCTCTCCATTTGACAGTATTGGTGTCTTCCTTTCTAGTAAATTGTTCTCATCAGTATACAAACAAGCTCCAATAGCTCTTATCTTTCACAAACCTTTTATTGGCCCCATGTGTCTTCTCCAGATTTCTTCTTTTAAAAATCTGACAACAGGGGCCAGGCGCGGTGGCTCATGCTTGTAATCCTAGCACTCTGGGAGGCCGAAGCAGGCGGATTGTTTGAGCTCAGGAGTTCGAGACCAGCCTGAGCAAGAGTGAGACCCCGTCTCTACCAAAAAAAAATAGAAAGAAATTAATTGGACAGCTAAAAATACATAGAAAAAAAATTAGCCGGGCATGGTGGCGCATGCCTGTAGTCCCAGCTACTTGGGAGGCTGAGGCAGTAGGATTGCTTGAGCCCAGGAGTCTGAGGTTGCTGTGAGCTAGGCTGACACCACGGCACTCACTCTAGCCCAGGCAACAAAGTGAGACACTGTCTCAAAAAAAAATAATAATAAAAAATAAATCTGACAACACACTGCTTCTACTTTGTACCTCCTGTTTACAATTCAGTCTGTTCTTCACAGGCTAAGTGCTCATGTTGATGTCATCAATGCCCAGCGCCCTCCATCTTGCCAAATCCAGCAACTACTTTTAATTTCTCATCAGACTCGCTCAGAAGCATTCAAAGCAGTCATTCATTGTTGGATCCCAGCTTCCAACACAGACTTGGCATGCAGACATTCTGAGAATACTTCGTTGAATGAGTAAAGGAATAAATCAGTCTACCCTGGTTCTGTCACTTAATATCGGTGACTGATCTTAAGAGATTTCCCTAGATTCTCTGAACTTTAGTCTCCTTATCTAAAAATTTGAGAACATAAGAGTATCTACCTCATAAAATTTTTGTGGTTTATAGATCTTGGCAAACTGCTGACATAATAGCAGGTGCTCGATTAATATTAATTAAAGCAGGAAATGTGTAGAAAATACAGGCTTTATGAATGTTATCATGGAGGAAAATAGAATCTCAGTCATTGTCTCAGCTGGCAAATTTGCTAGACTTTTTCCTTCTCACTCTTTCATACCATTGATGAACTTCCTCCTCCTTTGAGCTCTCTTCTCCTTTAGTGTTAGAGACCCTGCCATTTCCTTATCTTTCTGACAACTTCTCTTCAGTCGTGGGCACCTCTTTCTGTATCTAATCACAAAATGCTTTTTACCCACAGTCCCACTTTGGCTGTCTTTTATTCTCATTCTGCATTCTTCCTTTACTCCGAGGAGAAGTTACCTGCTACTCTGGTTACCTCTGCTCTGAACTGCCACCATCATCAGATTTCTGCCTTCCTAATTTCTAGTTCCTCACTCCTTCCTGAGCTCCAGGCATGTAGTTGTTGACAAGGCATAACTTAAGTAGAATTTAAATGTGTCTTGACAGCTGTAGATACTCATACAGCCACTACTTAAAACAAAGCGTAGACCACTTTTATTATTGCAGAAGTTTCCTCTGCCCATTGCCAATTAGTTTGCACCCCCATGTCTCAGAGGCAACTACCATTCTGATTTCTGTCACTGCAGCCTTGTTTTCTTTGTCCTCGGACTTCATACAGATGGAATCACTCTGTAGGTATTCTTTT
>NW_012151241.1:223293-225260 GCF_000956105.1 Propithecus coquereli | reverse complement strand
CCCCGGGAAATTCTAAGGAAAATCTCAGATATCATGTCCTTTTCCTCTTAAATACTTCAGTATTCTGTTCTACACATTTTAAGACAATTTAAAAGAAGTGAAAATTAAGCAATTTTCTTTCATACCATGTTGACATCATCACTTGCAAATGCAAATACTTTTCCAAGTCTGTGGCTTGGTTATTTATTTTGTTTACAATAGAGTCTTTTGAAGAGCAGGAATTTTTTATCTTGAAGAAGTCCAGCTTACCAACTTTTTCTTTTATGTGTGGTGCTTTTTCTGTCCAGACCAGTGTTGTAGCCAGTGACTCTCTTCACCTGGGAAACCCATGACATTTCAAACTCAGCATGTCTATAACTTACCTCAAAACTATTCTTCTTTTAATAATATTAAATAAAGGTTACTATTTATTATTAAGTATCTCTTACATTGATAAGTTCTTAAATGCTTTATATATATTCTCTAATTCTTACCACAACCTGCACGGTTGATAAGCAATCCCCCTTTGCAAATGAGGAAACTGAGGGTCAAAAAGATTAAGCCACTCACTCACGAATATCATACATTAAGTAAGTGGCAGGCAAGGGCTTGGACAGAGGTCTTTTGGGCTTTGCAACCAGTTCTTTTTCTTCTATACCCTGCTCCCTCCCCTGGACAGCATAGTGTATCTGTTATCCCACTTGTTCAAGCTAGAATCCTCAGAGCCAGTTTGGGTTTTTTTAAAACTATTTAATATACTTTTTACTGTGGAGTAGTTTTAGATTGTTATAGATAGAGCCACTTTTGAATGTTGTTTCTCCTCACCCCTGAATTCTTTTATTAGTCACCACAAGCTGTGAGTTCTACTTCTGAAATTTCTTTTGTCTGTCTACTTCTTCCCTTTGAAAGGCCCTCATTGTCACCTGTAATACTGCAAAAGCCTCCTGCCACCTTCCAGTCCATCCCAAAGCAGAAATCCAGTAATTTTTAAAACTATTTACTGTAATAGCTTTATCTTGCCTCCAAGATGCATTCCATACTCTTTGGCAGAACATGGAACATGTCTGGCTCTTCCCTACTCTCTGATCTCCTGTTCTGTCTCCCTCCCTAAGACCCCTAGCTCACCCCCATTCCAGTCCCGCTGAACATTTATATTAGCCAAAATACATCCGCTTGCCTCTACCCAAAGGGTAGTCCCCCCGCCCACCCCCGACTTCTTCAACTTGTCCTTCAAAACTCCGAAACTATCTTGGGTTCTCCAAACCAGAGTTAGCTGTTCTTTCCTCCTACTTTTTATGGCTCCTAAAAGACAGAAACTTCTGCATGTTTGTGAGTTATGTTTTGTTTTGTTTTTTAGCATATCTTTGATTTTTAAATACTCGTTATCAAAATCATAGATTAGGTAGTGCTAAGACTTTATATAAATGAAATGTAACAATGTCTTGCCCCATCTCTGAGTCCCACTACCAAGGATAGCCACTTTCAGCTTTACTGTTTCTAAATAAAAAATGTATTTCTGTTTTCCTCGTTTTCAATTGCAGGGATCATCTTGTGACTTCCTGCTGAAGTAGATGAATGTTTTACACCATTTCTCCAACCAGTCAGCTCCTTTTCTTTTGGTCTGATACCACTTTGTTTATGACTCTATTATAGCAAATGCCCCAAGACACACACACACACACACACACACACACACACACACACACATACACACACACACACACACACACACACTCTCTCTCTCTCTCTCACTCACACACTCCTTCATGCAAAATAACTGCTTCATATCTGAGTCCTCAGCTGTTCTGTACACTCCTGAAAGCCTCAGACTGTTTCTGCTGCCACACCTGAACCCAGCATAGTACCTGGCTCATAATGAAAACTGTTAGTTTTTTTTTTTTTTTTTTGAGACAGAGTCTCGCTTTGTTGTGAATGAGATTCTCCAAGGACTGGCAATAACTGCTTCATATCTGAGTCCTCAGCTGTTC
>NW_012151241.1:221663-222131 GCF_000956105.1 Propithecus coquereli | reverse complement strand
GCATTTTTATTATTAATTCACATTTAACATGAATGTTACTTTCCAGACTAGGATAGCTATGTGAGACATTACCCTCGGTTGGGGATCAAGGCAGTTTTGACGAGCTGTGAATCATGTAGATTTTATGAGAGCAGCTGTTCAAATAAATTCAAATCAATTGTTTCTAATGGTAATACTCCCAGCACCTGATGATGATATTCTGTCTAATATCTTATTCTGGCAGGTCTTGACATTTAAAAAATTTTTAAAGAAATTTTGTTCCTTGGACCAAAAGATTTGGTTAACACCCCCACCTTACTTGCTTTTACATTTGCAGTAGCCAGAGAAAGGATTTAATGTGTTGTGTTGTCACATGCCTGGCTCTGTGCTAGTTTCTTATACATACGTATTTTTTTGATCTTTACAAGAAAAAACATTGTGTTAGATATCTTAAAAATGGATTAAAGTGTTTCTTCAGCCTGAAAAAAA
>NW_012151241.1:189631-221163 GCF_000956105.1 Propithecus coquereli | reverse complement strand
TAGTAGTAAACTCATTCTCGTGCAAAGTACCTACTTTTCCCAGTGTATTTAGGCTGCTATAATGTGATCATTTAAGTTCGATATAGTAAAATAAGTGGTTTATGTAAGCACTGACTAAATAACACATATTTCCTTTTTATCTGCTTATCTTGTATTTTTAACATACTAAAATGTTTTTCTCTTAAATGCACAATTACACATGATAGAGGGCACCAGGCATGACAGAAACTAATGCTGTTTGTCCGCCTGGAACATTTTGGCTTTATGAGATCAACCCCCTTTTATTTATTTCATTGTCTGTCATATTTTCCTTTGTTGCGATCTTTAACATTTTATTCCTTCTAAAGACATCCAGTGTACAACTTTGGCCTTTTATCAAGGAATCCAAAAGCTTGCTTCTGCAAAGTTCAGCTAGTAATTTTAAACCAAAAAAACAGTAATTTTAGACCAAAAGTTATTACTTTCTCACCTCTGTGGGGGATGGTATGATCAGTTAGAAAATGAGGTTCTAAGAAAGATGGTTTTGCCCAAGCTGGTGTTTTAAACAGATGAAGGTGGAAAGCTTTTCAGTTTCTCCAGAATTGTGTTTTCAGAGTAGTCAATTTGTTTTTGAAATGAAAGTTTGTGGAGTCCTAGCATAAGTTCAAATGTGCCTTGAGTTTAAATCCAGAGAGATTTAGAATGTCGCCAGAGTTCTCCTAGGTTAACCTAGAGAGTTAGCTGTACGAAGTTCATGTCTGCCTGACATCTTGGTGGAATTAACAAAGCCACCGACGTTCAGTGCTCCTTTATGTGACTTTCTGCCTATCCCATCTGTCACACAGTACCAATGTGGTTTAGCAGCTAGAGTTTTCAGGAGGCCTTCAACTTGTCCACTGAAATTCATGCTAAGAGTTAATGAAATATTTCCTTGTTGATCCAAGAGTTCTTACCCCTACCCTAGGGGAAATCAATAGGAAACTTACTCTGTCTTTAGTGATCAATAAAGAAGTACCCTTGTCTCAGAACTCTTTATATATGATAATAGAGTCACATGGTTCAAAAATCAAAGCAATGGCCAGGCACGGTGGCTCACGCCTGTAATCCCAGCACTTTGGGAGGCCAAGGCAGGAGGATCACTTGCACCCAGGAATTCAAGACCAGCCCGGGCAATATAAGGAGACCCTGTTTCTATAAAAAAATAGAAATTAACTGGGTGTAGTGGTGCACTCCTATAGTCCTAGCTACCTGAGAGGCTGAGGCAGGAGGATCGCTTGAGCCCATGAGTTCGAGGCTATGATTGTGCCACTGCTCTCCAGCCTGGGCAATGGAGTGAGACCCTGTCTCTTTAAAAACAACAACAACAAAATCTAAGCAATATAAAAATGTATATATCAAAAAAATCTTGCTTCTACCCTGTCCCCATCAATCCCATTCCCCCTACCTTCTATAGGTAACCACTTAGTAAGCAAATACAAATCTGTAACTTCTTCTTTTCTCCCTTTTCCCCACAAAATTTAACACATTTTATACACCATGACTTGTTGATGGTGGTTACTTTCTGCAGTCTTAATTATGGCAAATTTTTACTTTGGTTCTGTAATAATTTACAGAATGGTATAGCTATATCTATAGCTCCTAAATCGCCACCATATTTTGGAACAAAATATATTAGCATTTTTATTATTAATTCACATTTAACATGAATCATGATCCTAAAAGCATGAAAATGTGTTCATAACATCCTTCAAAGAGAGAACAGCATTGTGCTCTACAGCTGTGGCCCCTAAGCCCTGGGCCATGGCCCAGTACTGATCTGTGACCTGTTAGGAAAACGACCGCATATCACCGCCTGAGCTCTGCACCACCTCCCCTCAACCCTCCGTCCTTTTTAAAATTGTCTTCAATGAAATTGGTCCCTGATACCAAAAAGGTTGGGGACTGCTGCTTTACAGTGTGGCTCTTGCCCAGTTAATAGTTACACAGACTAGTGCTTTAGCCACTGTGGTGTCCTGGGTATACTTCATTCTTAAGTCATGTACTTAGTCTGCAGCAACCACCTGCAAATATGTGAACAGATCTTAAAGATAGCTGGTGAGATTTGGTTTCCTTGGTCCTCTGAAGTCTTTATGGTTGTTGCTTCTATTGTCTATTGGTCCCTCATGAACTATAGCTGACCTGATGTCTTCATGATCTATGACAATAGTTTTTAATTGAGGCAAAGTACTGGGAAGTCCCATACCACAGCAGACCTGCTTCTCTGATTAACATTTAGCACTCCATATCCCCAACCACCAGGCACGATGGTTGTGCCTTGATGCCTCCATGGTAATTAACACTAAAGAGTAGAAGCTGGGCTCTGACACTTTGGCACTTGTATAGGTCAAGGAGTGTGTTGTGTTCTTACAACAAATCCCACATATACATACATACTGTCCCACAAATATCCCCAAGCAGAAACCAGAGTTAGCTCTGGAGTAGTCCTAAGAAAATTTTGGTTGCTGGCCCTTAGATGTGTCTTTCTGGGGCTGGGATCTTGAAACCATCTGCTCCATTTCCCCGCTGCTGTGTTGTATCAGTTACTTCACCACATTGTCACTAAAAGCTTGGATTCCCTCAAATATTAACTTCACTGGGCCTGTGTTCTAGTGGGGGCTTTTGGACTTGACTTTAGCTTTTAGAAGATAGACCCCTTTCCCTTCTGTAATGCTGGGGTATTAGCAAATCAAGAACCCCTGAAGAGATAAGGGGCCAGGGCCTCAGCCTTCAAGAGGCTGAATCACTGGAGAGTGGTCTTGATGTCAAATCTTGGGCATTTCCACAGCATGTTCTCCCTCACCCCCTCCTGCCAGATATCTACATATGTTCTTGGAATAGGAAGGCTAGGAACTCCCTCAAACACATACCAAAAACCAGTTTGATGGAATTTTACCTAGAGGAGAGATGCTTTTTCTACAATTTGGACACCCTCCCAGGTCTCTCTCAGTCCCTGCGTTTCTCTTTTCCAACAGCAGACAATACTCTTGCAGTTTAAGTGATTTATTGATGTCTCAGCTAACCTTGCTACCCTTTCAGCCATCAAGATCTTTTAAGAAGGCCATTCCCTACCAGAGGAGCCAGGCTACTTCCTTGTGTCGGCCACGGTGTCATCAGCCTTCTTCCTTCTTCTTCAGCTCTTCCACTTTGGAAATATAGATCCTCATGGCGTCCATCTTGGACATCCCTTTGTTCTGGCTCCAAGCCTCCCACTTGGCCTTGGCTTTCACCTCTGAGGCAGGAGGGGCGGGGATGTCGCAGTCGCCCTGGGTGGCCTGTTTGTAGAAGCCGTACACCAGCAGTTTCTCCTGATCACTCAGGGGGCCCTTCAGCTGCTTGATAGCAGCGCAGGCCAACTCAAACTCCACTTGGCACATTGGAGTAATGGAGGCTGGGCCCCTCTGTCCTTTCTAGCTAATGCTTGGTGCTAGAAACCAGAGGGTGAAGAGTTAGAAACACTAGAGGCTGATTATTATTAGGTCTGTTAGAAGAGAAAAGGAGTGGCTTATTGAAGTACAGATTGCAAAGCAGGGGTCCAGTGGATTGGATCTGGTTGTCTCAGCTCGCACAGTGCATTTTTGTGGGGAGGACTACCCATCAATGTTCCAAAGGCGTCTATGATCCTGGAAAATTAAGGAGCGCTGCTGCCGTCCAAAGGAGGCAAGATGGCATGAGAGCGTTGAGGGCGATTGTAGGGGGTGGCGGGGTGCGGCTCAAAGCGTGAGACGCGAGACCCGCAGCGCGGGAGGAAGCGTCGGCGGGGGCGCGGCTGTGCTGGTTAGTGGGCAGCCCGGGGAAGGGCATTCAGTGTGGGTGAACTGTGTACGGGGCACACCCGGGGCTACGGGGCAGGGACTAATGGATAGGACAGACTGGGACCCAGGAGGCAGGCTCGGCAAGGGGACCGTACAGGTAGCTGGCCAGGCGGAGCGAGGCGCGTGGCGGGGAAGAGAGGATCAGTATCTGCCTGTTGGCTGGTGGGCGGCCTGGGGCCGAGAGGGGGCGCTGTGGGCTCGGCGGGCTGGTTCGTGGGGAGTGCGCGTGCGCACAGTGGCCGACGCTGAGACTGAGGGCGGGGCCTGATGCCGCACCGCCCCCGGTGCCGCCCATTGTGCCGTGCAGCCCGCGCCGAGCTCGCGGCTCGGAGAGGGAGGGGCGCCCCGCGCCGCCGCCCGCGTCGCCGCCATGGACCTAGGTGGGTGTCCCGACTCTCCTCCCCGGAGCCCGCGCGGGCGGCGCCCCGCAACGGTGCTGCCCGGCGCGTCCCCTCCACCCCCGTCTTGCGCGCCAGTGCGGCCCGGGGCTGAAGAAAACCTCCGGGGCGGGGAGGGCCTTTGGAGGGCCGGGGGTGTCTTCAGAGACCGCGGGTCGGGAGGCCGGGCTGCAGTCGGGGCCCCGCCGCTCGTTGGCCCATCTCTTGCCTGCACTTTCTGCGGAAAAAAACTGAGCGGACGTGAATTCAGATGCCCTGAAAGCGGTCGGAGTTAGTGCACGTGCTTTGGGAAATCCTGGGCCCAGAGCACGCCTGGGGGAATCTCAGATGCCCCCAGGTCTCATTTATGGACCGTCTGCTAAGTTCTCGAGCAAGTTTCTTAACCTCGTCAGGTTTCCTCATGGACAAAGCGGTGATGATGATGCTGTATCTTACTCAGTTTTGGGGAGTTTTCACTGAGATCACGTGTATACAATGTCCGGTACAGTGCCTTGCGCGTAGCAGCACCCTTCATCAAACTAGCAGTTGGGAGGGGGTTCGGCAGCTGAGATGGCACTTTTTGAACTTGCGTGCGTCTTGATTCAGAATCCTCGTGGGCAAGGCTTGGGAAAAGGGAGAAGAGGGAGCCGATAGTAATTGATAGCTCCTTGCCAAGCCTCCATCGCTGCTGGATATGCCTTTAAGGGGATAATACCAGGAGGTTGTTCCTGGAGAGTTGGGGGTGAGGCACCCCAAGATGTGCCAGTAATAGTAGCCTATGGAGAAATGTCCTCGTAGCCAGCCAGCTCTTCATGGTGGAATGGCAGAGCTGGAAGAGTTTGGAGCCCTCTTCTGTCCCAGCCCCACTACTTTGAGGTTGTTAACACCCTGAGCAAATTTTTGCTGAGCCTCAATGTTTCCATCTCTAAAACAGGAATAGTCCTCAAAAGGTTGTTTGGAAGATTAAAAGAAGTCTTACATGTGTACCACCTAGCACAGTGCCTGGCATGGAGTAAGCACTGAGCAGACAAGAAGTGGGCACTCACAAGTGCTAGTTAACCATCAGTGATAAAGCACTTGGGTTTTTCCCAGCTATTAACTACCCCTGGGACTCATTACTTCAGGCAGCACATGTACATACTTACTGCGTCTGTCTGGTAGGCAGGTGTTGAGGACCAAACACCTGCACAGCTCAGCAGACAGTGCAGTAAAATTAAATTTATAGAGTCAAGAGGGAACATGTTTTGGGGCCCTGGGAGAGCAGCCTGAGCCAGAAAGAAGGGTCATAACCCACAGAGAGACCCCCTCCCCCCATTAGCAACCTAACCCTCTCTGGGAGTCTTACCCACTGTGAACCAAGACGGTGGCTTCACAGTGGATTGCCTGGAGTGCTGAGCCCTTGGCCTTTTGCTGCTCCTATAAGTGGTGGGACAGGCAGGATATTCTTTTTTTTTTTTTTGAGACAGAGTCTCACTCTTTTGCCCGGGCTAGAGTGAGTGCCGTGGCGTCAGCCCAGCTCACAGCAACCTCAAACTCCTGGGCTCAAGCGATCCTCCTGCCTCAGCCCCCCGAGCAGCTGGGACTACAGGCATGCACCACCATGCCCGGCTAATTTTTTGTATATATTTTTAGTTGTCTAATTAATTTCTTTCCATTTTTAGTAGAGACGGGGTCTCGCTCTTGCTCAGGCTGGTCTCGAACTCCTGAGCTCAAACGATCCACTTACAGGCGTGAGCCACCGCGCCTGGCCCAGGCAGGATATTCTTAATCTCTTGGAATCAGTACTTTCTCTGCTGGCTCCTGGCCTGTGGAAATGCGGAGTATGTGCTCTTGGGGGCATGAGGGACTGAGGAAGGGGTAGCATCTGTGGGCCCTGGGGAAGGAAAGGAATATTGAATAGTGAGCAGTGTTTGTGCTCTGATTTTAGTTTCTGGGCCAAAAGCAGCATACCTGATAAAGACTCGTAAGTCTTTATGTTTCTGAGCTAGGGGAAGCAAAGAACAGCGATAGGATGCTGGTCCTGCCAACAGTGGAAAGGCTGGGGGAAACTGACATTTATTGAGCACTTAATCGGGCTCTTTGCAGCCTAATTCTTACTGTAACTGTATCTTATTCAACCTTTACAGCATCCTTGGGAGATGAGATCGGGAGGTAACAACAGCAGCCCAGTGCCAAGGGTTGACTAGTATATATCATTTCAGCCTCAAAGTCCTAATACGAAGCCTGTATTATCCCCACATATGCAGCAGGGCAGCTCAGACAAGTAATCTAAGATCATGTCACTTAAATGGCTGAGCTAGGATTTAGACCTGTGTCTGACTAAACATCTCAAGATGCCTTCCTTGATAAGTCTGTGTTAATTCATAGCTCACTGAAGGCAGTACTGTTTGTATCTACTCCCTGGTTTCTCCCACAGAACCAGGGCCATTAGTAGCTTATCCCCATCTGGCAGAAGCTGTGGGGTGGACTGTTTGCCTGAAGGGTAGAATGTTTGAAACCTGTTCGCCAGGCTAGAAAACAGGAAAGGCAGGGCTTGTCTGATTGCTCCTGTGCCTGTTACCCTGCAGCTGTGCCCCTTAGTCTGTATCCTCGCTCAGAAGCTCAGTTGTGTCCTACAATACATACTGGGTGACCCCTGTAGTTTGGTACTGTCCTTGTGCTGTCTCTCTTTCTAAACCCTTCTCCCCAGATCCTCCACTGGCCCTTCCTTTGCTGGAGGGTCTAGCTCAGCAGTCCAGCTTTCCCTTTTCACACTTCCTGAAGGATTTCATTGATGTCCTTGTTCCAGTGATCCTCCTTGGGCAGATAGCTCCCAGAATCTCATTTCAGGGCTGACTTTCCCCCTGAGTTTCAAGCCTGCATTTCCATTGCTGGAGGACATCTCTACCTTCATGATCTATCTCGGACTCCAAATAACCGAAACTGAACCTGACTGACCTCAAACCTGTTGCGATTCTTGTGTTCTCTATTTCTAGTGGTACTCATCCACCCAGTTCCCAGGCTAGGGAGCTTCGAAGTCAATTTTCATTCCTCAGTTAAGTCCTTTTGACTCCAGCTTTGCAATGGCTCTTGTAATCATCCCTTCTTCCTCCTCTCCCACTGATGTCATTTAAAACCCTTGTTACCTCTCACCCTGATAATGACAGCCAGCCTACTAACTGCTGTCTCTCTCTCTGATCTTTGCTTACCACTTTGAAAAATTTTCATGACACTCTATCTTATTTGCCTTTTGTCTCTGCAGGACCCTTGAACATCTGTGAAGAAATGACTATTCTGCATGGGGGCTTCCTGCTGGCAGAGCAGCTGTTCCACCCCAAAGCACTGGCAGAATTGACAAAGTCTGACTGGGAGCATGTTGGGCGGCCCATCATGGAGGCCTTGAGGGAGATCTCCTCAGCCACAGCACACGCCCAGTCCTTTTCCTGGAAGAAGAAAGCTCTGATCATCATCTGGGCCAAGGTTCTTCAGCCCTGCCCTGTTACCCCTTCTGACACTGAAACTCGGTGGCAGGAAGATGTGTTCTTCTCAGTAGGCAACATGATCCCTACGATCAACCACACAGTCCTTTTTGAGCTGCTCAAGTCCCTGGGAGCTTCTGAACTCTTTATTCAGCTCCTGATGGCTCTGCCCACCACCATCTGCCGCACAGAACTAGAGCGCTTTTTGGAGCACATGACTATTGACACTTCTTCGAAGGACGTGGCCTTCTTCCTGGATGTCTGGTGGGAAATGATGAAGCACAGGGGTGATCAGCAGGACCCCCTGCTCTCCCAGTTTAGGACTATGGCCCATAAGTACCTGCCCTCTTTGGATGAGTTCTCCCACCCTCCAAAGAGGTTCAAGTCTGACCCAGATGTGTGTCCTACCATGTCCCTGTTGGCCATGCTGCTGAATGGGCTGAAGCAAATCCAGGATAGGATCCTGGGCCCGGGAATGAAGTGCTGTGCATTAGCCAACCTGGCTGACATGCTGACCGTGTTCGCGCTGATGGAGGACGACCCCCAGGAAGTGTCTGCAACTATGTATCTGGACAAACTGGCCACAGTGATCTCTGTGTGGAATTCGGACACCCAGAACCCATACCACCAACAGGCGCTGGCCGAGAAGGTAAAGGAGGCAGAACGGGATGTCAGCCTGACCTCACTGGCCAAACTCCCGAGCGAGACCATTTTCGTGGGGTTTGAGTTCATGCACAGCCTGCTGCGGGAGTGGGGGGAGGAGCTGCAGGCCATGCTCAACAGCAGCCAGGGGACAAATTATGATAGCTTCCGGTTGTGTGACAGTCTGACTTCCTTCAGCCAGAACTTGAAGCTCTACCTGGACACTACCAGCTTGTCCAAGGAGGAGAGGCAGGTGGTCTCTGAGCTGGCAGATTGTGTCAGGGACTTCCTGAGGAAAACGAGCAGGGTCCTGAAGAACAAGGGCTTTGAGGACATCACTGCCTCCATTGCCATGGCCATTATTGAACAGAAAATGGACCGGCATATGGAAATGTGCTACATTTTTGCTTCTGAGAAGAAATGGGCCTTCTCAGACGAGTGGGTAGCCTGCCTAGTGAACAACACAGCTCTCTTCCGAGAGCCAGACTTGGTGTTAAGGCTGCTGGAAACGGTGATGGAAGTCAGCACGACTGACAGAGCCATCCCTGAATCTCAGATCAAACAAGTGACCGACTTGATCCTGGAATGTTACGCAGATCTCTCACTGCCAGATAAAAATAAAGTCCTCTCAGGTGTCCTGCATTCCTGGGGGCGCAAGGGCCTTTCTGAAAAGTTGTTGGCTTACTTGGAGGGTTTTCAGGAAGACCTCAATACAACTTTTAACCAGCTCACACAGAGTGCCTCTGAACAGGGCTTGGCTAAAGCTGTAGCTTCCATGGCCCGCCTGGTCATAGTGCACCCAGAAATCACAGTGAAGAAAATGTGCAGCATGGCCGTGATTAATCTCGGCACCCACAAGTTCCTGGCTCAGATTCTCACTGCCTTCCCTGCCCTCAGGTTTGTGGAAGAGCAAGGTCCAAATTCGTCCAGCACTTTCGTGGTGTCATGCCTCAAAGAAACTGTCTGGACAAAGTTCTCTACAGCCAAGGAAGAAAAGCAATTTTTGGAGCTCCTGAACTGCCTAATGAATCCTGTCAAGCCCCAGGGGATTCCAGTCGCTGCTCTTCTCGAGCCAGATGAGGTGCTGAAGGAATTTGTCCTGCCTTTCTTGATGCTAGATGTTGAAGAGGTAGACCTCAGTCTGAAGATCTTCATCCAGACTCTAGAAGCAAATGCGTGCTTGGAGGAATACTGGCTCCAGACCTGTTCCCCATTCCCACTCATCTTCAGCTTGTGTCAGCTCCTGGATAGCTTCAGCAAATACTGGCAGCTCCCCAAGAAGCGGTGCCTCCCTTTGGATAGAAAGGATCTAGTGATCCATATCCTAGAGCTCCTCTGTGAGATTGTATTAGCCAATGCCGAGACCTTCTCCCCAGATACCTGGATCAAGTCCCTGTCCTGGCTCCACCGGAAGTTGGAACAGCTAGACTGGACTGTGGGCCTGAGACTGAAGAACTTCTTTGAAGGTCACTTCAAGTGTGAGGTGCCAGCCACACTTTTTGAGATCTGTAAGCTTTCTGAAGATGCGTGGACCTCCCAGGCCCACCCAGGGTATGGGCCAGGCACAGGTCTGCTCGCCTGGATGGAGTGTTGCTGCATCTCCAGGAGCATCTCTGAGCAGATGCTGTCTCTCTTGGTGGTAGATGTGGGCAATCCTGAGGAGGTCAGATTGTTCAGCAAGGGCTTTCTGGTGGCCCTGGTGCAAGTCATGCCTTGGTGCAGCCCCCAAGAGTGGCAGTACCTTCTCCAGTTGACCAGGAGACTGTTGGAGAAACAGCTCCTACACGTTCCCTACAGCCTGGAGTATATTCAGTTTGTTCCTCTGCTCAACCTGAAGCCCTTCGCCCAGGAGCTCCAACTCTCTGTACTCTTCCTGAGAGTCTTCCAGTTTCTCTGCAGCCAGAGTTGTCATAATTGGCTTCCTGTGGAAGGCTGGAGCCAGGTGGTCAGACTCCTCTGTAGCAGTCTGACTAACATCCTGGACTCAGTTAGGTTGATTCAGTCAGTTGGCCCTTGGGCCCAAGGACAAGAACAGGATCTGACCCAGGAAACCCTGTTTGTTTATACCCAGGTGTTCTGTCATGTTTTGCACATCATGGCCATGCTCCACCCAGAGGTCTGTGAACCACTCTATGTTTTGGCCTTGGAAATCCTTACCTGCTATGAGACCCTGAGCAAGACCAACCCTTCCATTAGCTCCTTGCTCCAGAAGGTAAATGAGCAGCGCTTCTTAAAATCCATCGCTGAGAACATTAGCCCTGAGGAGCGGCGCCAAACCCTGCTGCAGAAGATCAGCAACTTCTGACCTTTGTAGGTCAGAAAAAAGCTGGGGTCTGTAGGGGCTGGAGCTGAGGAGCACACACTTCACACTTATGGGAAATTGTACACAAGATAAAAAGTATATGGCAATAAGGTTGGGGAGAAAATAGTTTCTTAGGTATTCATAACAAACTATAATAAAATTCTCTTTTGAGTTTCACCTTATCTCTTTGGAGTCTTTCTCAGCAGTAGCCTAGGATTAAATATGCTCAAGATCAACTCAAGCTTGGATATATTCATAACTGCACTTCACCCTAGATTTTGGCAAATAAACCCAAAGGTGAAACCACCCAAGTGTTAGAAACATTACAGGGTATGTGTGTTCTTTGACATTGAGACCCTCTTCAAGAGTCATTTCATCATTTTAATATTTTTCATGAGGTATCTCAGAAAGGGCAGCAACTTGGAAAAGAGATCTAGTCTAGCCCCGGTTCTGCCTCTGATTGGCCATGTGCTTTGTGTGCCCAAGAGACCTGCGCAATTATAGAAAGAGAGGATTGGACCAAGATAAACTAGGCGTTAAGGGGGTAGAATAATGACCTCAAGAAAATGAGTCCCTTCTGAATTGAGGCATGCCATACTCCTGGGCTCAAGCAATCCTCCCACCTCAGCTTCCCAGGTAGCTGGGACTAGAGGTGTACAACACCACACCCAGCTCCCGTACAGTCTTCACTCATTCACTGTACCTGGAGCGGGCTGTGCTAAGACTAGATCTGGCAAACACAGCAGACATGTGCTTAAAGGGTGAGTGGATTATCTTGTGCCTGCGATGGGGCTATTGTGGTGTGGATGAATGAGTGGGAAAAGAATGGTGTGTGTAGGAGCATAAAAATGAGAGTTTAAGGTGGTGGGGTATTAAACAACTATGAGAACTGGTTGGGGAGATGTTTTGAGAGATGAGGGAAGAGGACATGTCCTAGCACCTCCTTTATAGCCACACCTCTTTCAAAATAGGGTGTTACTCAGGTTCCCTTCTCCACCTGAATAAAGTAGGCTTGGCTGTGTGACCAGTAGTCAGGCGTCTACCCTCCCAACTCCTAACAGGATTCACTCCTGAAGAAAGGGCCTGTGACCACTGGGCTCGAACTCATAACCTTCAACATGTTCTTGGGACCGTGAGCCACAGAAACATGCTAGAGTGAGGTATGAGCTAGGCCATCCTGGAGGATGATAGCATTCACACACCCCCTACTCCCCCACTGCCAGTTACATGGATGTAAACACAGAGCAGGAACTAGCACACAGCAGCCAGTCAATACGGGTCACAGGACAGTTCTTACAGGTAAGCAGTATTGATGTATTTCACAAAGGATAATAAGTTGGGAAATATTAGTGCAATTTAATCACCATGGGGTGACTTATAAATATATACTGATATTAAAAACAAACAAAACAGTAAAAAAAATTGTAGCATTTTATGTTTTTTAAATGGCACCCATTAAAGACTGAAACAGTCAAAATTTGAGGCACTATTATAAATCATTCAGTCCTTAAAAAGTTCATGGACAATGAATTAAAAGGCACTTTAAAAATTCTAGTTTTTTACTACCACTTGAAAAAACATGGTAGCAGTCTCCGAAACCCATCCTTGTTAAGGAATGTTTAGTGTTGGCACCATCCTTGTTAAGGAATGATTAGTGCTGGCACCGGAGGATCCTATGTGCAAGTAGGGGTGAAGGTGTCAGTTCACAGGACACACTCTGGCCAGGTTGCTGCCGTCCTGCTCTCCAGCCTTCTGTGGCTAAATGGCAGTACACTCACATAGCAATGGGCTTTGGACCACAAGCTCTGTCTTTTCAGGAGGCTCTGGGAAAAGCACTCCGCAGTCTAGATGAGGCTCCTCACGGTTTGGAGTATAGAAGTCCATTTCCACTTCATATGAAAAGGACAGTGCCAAAGAGTGGGGTTACCCAGTAAATAGCTACCAAAGCCATCGTTTCACTTTGCCCCTCTAGTTTTTATGAGAGCACCGTATGCACGTAGATATGGGGAAAGCTGGGCCTGCGGGGACGTGCTAAAAAGGGACTAGTATTTATGACTGCTTGCAACAAGCTCACAAATTTCACATGGTCTTTTTACCAAGTCCGCCTGCAAAGGTGGTGCTGACCTCTATTGGCTTCCCTACCTACTCAAGTGCTTCGGGTTCCCAACCCTGCCTCCTACCCTGCTGCCAGTGGGACTTCTGATTGGAAGTCAGTAAACATGAGAATTCAATGTTGACATGGATGAGAGGATAAGGCAAAGAACCAGTGGGTCATCTGGTAAACAACAAAAACTACCTACCCACAATGATTTTCCTAGGCCAACAGCGCAAGAAGACACTACTTCAAGAGCTAAGTCATCACTTGCTTCTGCTGGCCCAGTACCACAGGTACTGCCCTGAGTTGTTGGGAATGTGGGTGGCTGCTAATGTTAGGGCCAGGCAGGTGCCCAGACACTTAACACCCTGATCCACCAATCTCTACAGCCCGTGCTCCTAACTCCCAGAGCTCTTGAGATAAGACCCAGGGAAGATCCTTGGGCTTGCTTTAAAACCACCTTGCTGCTGGTAGAGGTCTGACAGGATCCAATAGTTGTTACTAAAAAAAAAAAAAGTGCTTTTGCAAAAGGGACAGGTTAGAAGAGGGAGGGAATAGGAATATTCTTTAGAAAAACTCAAATCCATCTGCTTATCAATATCCAAAAGGCTGAGCCCACCCAGGGCACAATTTGGTCCGTGGAATACCGAGTGGAGGAGGCACCCTCACTGCCTGACTCCTGGAAGCATTTAACCATCCTTTTTGGCTTGGGGAGTGTCAAAGAGCCGGGCTGCCTTCCTGCACAGCAGACAGAACCAGTAGATCTGAGGAGCGATGAGGAAGGCATTGGCCACATTGCAGAAGAAGGGAATATTGAATGGCACCTGGAGCAGGCTCAGTCCCTGCTGTTGGCCATAGGACCAGTACATGAAGGGGAAGAGAAGGATCCGACAGGAGAAGAAGGTGGCCAGTGTGAGGATTCCGTTCACCTTGTATAGAAGGGTGTGCTGCTGCTTTAGCTGCAAAAGAAGGGGAAGGAGAACACAAGGTCACCAGGAGGTATGACACTCCACCGCTAATCAGGGAATGACGAGTCCGAGTCCCACAACAGTAAAGGCCAAGCAGGTAAGTGTACTAATCAAGACCTAGGGTATCAAATTTCTTGACACCTAGACATTGGTCTAATTTACTGACAACTTGTAGAAGACATTATTGAGCACTGTCTTATTTACTTATTTATTTTAGAGACAGGGTCTTGCTCTGTCTCCCAGGCTGGAGTGCAGTGGCACAATCATAGCTCACTGTAACCTCGAACTCCTGGGTTCAAGTGATCCTCCCACCTCAGCCTCCTGAGGAGCTGGGACCACAGGCACATGCCACCATGCCTAGGACTATCACGTTTATATCTACACATAGCCTCATAATTTTTCCAATAATGATGTTGAATCTTGCCTACCTAAGCCACCCAGCTGACAGGAGTACAGGAATAGTGAATTACAGAAAAATATGTGGCCAGGGAAAAAATATAATTAACTGTATGAAACTTGGATCAAATCTACAATTTAATCCCACTGCCTGAAGTCTGTTGGAGGGTCTCCCATCCCACTATTCCTAGCACGAAGGGATTTCTCCAAACCCGACAGTCTCCAAATGAAAAGCACAGCCCGTTCCCTCCTGTACTATTTCTGCCGTTTCATACATACGTACGTGAATCAGAATTCTGCCCAGCGACACAAATGGAGTGCTCAGTTCTGCTGTGAAGATGCAGCCGACAAAGAAGTCCCCAAGGTCTCCCCGGAGCCTCTGCAGATGAAAAGAGAAAAATGGGAAATAAGTAGAGATTAAGAAACCACCGGAAAGAAAATTCTAACTGGGGCTATTGAAAAGGGTAACCATGAGGGACCCTAAAGGGAAAAGGAAATGCTAAATAGGCAAGTGCAGACCCAGTTAATATTCCACTGCTTCCATAGCAATAGCGTTTTGATGGTCCAGTCCCTCGGATCCAGAGGCAAATTCAGATAGGCTGATTGTATCACACACCAAGTTTTCTCTGAATTTTGATTACATCGGGAAGAAACTCTGTAGCCTACTTTTGTGTATCTAACTTAGTCATGCCAAGGGCACTTAGCCTGCTCATTTCAACAAAATATGTGCCAGGGCCCTATGCTCGATGTTAGGGTCCCAAAGCAGTCAAGAGATTTCTTAAAGAATTTAGTGCACTCTACCACTCCTTTTTTCTTTTCAAGAAAGGAGTATGGCATAGTAGAATACCAGCTCCATCACTCAGTACCACTGACTGAGCTAAGTAAATTCCTAGAGCCTCAATTTCTTCATCTACAGTATGAGGCTAATAATTTCTACTATTTAGCAAGCTATGAGATTTTTTCTTTTTTTTTTTGAGACAGAGTCTCACTCTTTTGCCCGGGCTAGAGTGAGTGCCGTGGCGTCAGCCTAGCTCACAGCAACCTCAAACTCCTGGGCTCAAGCGATCCTTCTGCCTCAGCCTCCCGAGTAGCTGGGACTACAGGCATGCGCCACCATGCCCGGCTAATTTCTCTATATATTTTTAGTTGTCCAATTAATTTCTTTCTATTTTTAGTAGAGACGGGGTCTCGCTCTTGCTCAGGCTGGTTTCGAACTCCTGAGCTCAAACAATCCGCCCGCCTCGGCCTCCCAGAGAGCTAGGATTACAGGCGTGAGCCACCGCGCCCGGCCGAAGCTATGAGATTTTAAATCAAGTGCCTGCCACTTGGTAGGCACTTGGGAATCTTGAATTTCCCCTCTGCATTCCCATTTCTCTTCCTTGTTGAGTGGGGTTTTATGGGGAAACGGATCTGGGGAAAGTTATGAGGCTATTTGCTTTAAGTGTTTTTGTGACATCAGAATAATGCACATAGTACCTGCTGGCACTGTTAGGAAACTGTTATTTTGTGTTATATTTTATGTTTTTATAATATATTGAACTAAAGACAGAATATTTGACAAATGTTAAGGAATCATGGAGGGCTGGGGCATTTCTAGAAAGAATAATGCTGGCAAGGAGGATCATGAACATTTCAGACTTCATTATTTTCCTCTACTATTTGCATGGGGGATTTAACTGCTGAAGCAGCGGGCACATGGAGAATGGGTTCCGTACAAAAGGAAAGTAAAAGAAAGGCAATCCTCACTCCTAAGTAACGGTCAATTCGCCCAGTTCAACAGGAGGAAATGAGTGACCAAGGCTGCTGGTCTACTGTCCTGGAAGGCCATACCTGTGCAACTGGCACAAGGACAAACAGAATGACCGCATGGTGCGCGATCATGAGGCGGTTTTGACTTAGGAAGTTTCTAAAAGTGGTGGAGTGTCCATGGTCCTGATCTCTGGTTCGGTACCATTCGCTGAGGTACATGGCGTAGGAGTCATAGATCATGTATGGAATCAAAAACCAGACATATTCTCGGGCAAGCCAGTGCCTGAAAGAAAGCATATGAATGGCCCGTGAAATCATTATGGACATCAATTATGACGGCCCAAAGCCAATGTCTTCTCAGACATGTTCCCTTCAGCTTTGTACTTAACCAGCTATTACTACTCTAAATACTTTACCATGAAGATGCTGAAACTGATAAGGAGAGTGGAGAACTCTCTCTAAATTACAGGGCAAGTTCATGAGTGTCAAAAGGCAAAAAGCAGGAATTCACTCAGCCCCATATGTTTAAGTAGCTTGCCTGATTTAGCTACTCATTTGTAATGGACCTTCTGACATTTTGTGATAAGCTGACTTTGATACAGATACATTTATATACAACTGATTCAACTGCTCTACCAAGAAACTGGTTTGGAAGGTGCCCCAAATCTCAAATCCAATATTTCCAGTTTAGCTTCTTGGTTGCTCAATAGTTGAAGTTCACTAACTTAAACCCCTGAAACCAGTGAGTTTTCTCTTGTATCTACTTGCAACCTTACTCTAGGGAGTTTCTGGTAAGCACCCCTGGCGATTTTCTTTACAATTCTATAGCTAATCCCAATTCCATTAAGAAAAATATGTCTGGAAATGAGCCTGGAGCTCAAGGACCACATAACAGCAGTCAGATACCAGGAGAGAGGCTAGGTCAAAAGACAGTTTTCCCATTTACTTGTCTAAAGGGGCTAATATTTACTGAGTCAAAATGATAGTTTCGGCTATAATGTAGAAGTCTCTACTATAGATACAATATTGTTTCCAATGATAAATAAACATTCTACAGACACTTTATGTGAAAAACAAAAATCTAAACTGAAATCATGGGCCGGGCACGGTGGCTTAGGCCTGTAATCCTAGCACTCAGGGAGGATGAGATGGGAGAATCTCTTGAGCTCAGGAGTTCGAGACTAGCCTGAGCAAGAGTGAGACCCCATTTCTACCAAAAAGAAAGAAAAAGAAAACCCATCCGGGCGTGGTGGCACACACCTGTAGTCTCAGCTACTTGGGAGGCTGTGGCAGGAGGATTGCTTCAGCTCAGGAGTGGGAGGTCGCAGTGAGCTACAATGACGTCACTGCACTCTACCCAGGGTGACAGAGTGAGACTCTGTCTCAACAACAACAACAAAAAAAACAAGGCAACTGAACACCCCTCCTCACAACCCCCGACCCCTTTAAAAAAAAAAAAGATTAAAAAAATGTACTGTGCTGAGGATTAGATTCACACAGTCAGCAAATTTTTGTTGTGTATCCACATGTTAGGTAAAAGACAAAATTTAGTTTTATGGTTCTCAAACGACCTGAACAGCAGAATCACCCATGATGTTAAGAGCTCCACTCCCCAGAAATTCTAAATTGTATGCCTGTGGCCCTCAAATCCGTATTTTTAAATTTGTCTTAGGTGATTTCCTAAGGAAATCAACATTGGGATTGTGCTCTATATAAGGTGCCATTCAAGTTCTGTTCCTGAACTACTCCACACTTCCCACAGCATAACAATTCAATAAGGTGAACACATAACAGCAAATATAATACCCTTGTAGGTGAATTAATTAGGCAGGTTCCATTTAGTCAAAAAGATGCAATACTTCTTTCACTTGTATCTATCGTCTCAGTCACTTTCTTAAAGAACTTCCAAGTAAAATAACTATAAAGAGCTACTAAAAGTTCAGCTGAAATATAACTGGCCTCTCCTTGAGTGGAACCCAGGGTTGTAATACTTTGCACATAGTACCAGTTCGATAAGATCTGAAATTGTGACTCTTAGGTAGAATTCTTTGAAGATTTATTAGGAAGACATCTGGATTATAATCTTAATACCACTAGCCTGTGACTTAACTTTCTTTGTAAAACGAAGATGATAATCCCTTGTCTTACTTCTCTGACAAAGTTATTGTGAGGATTAAAAACTTTAAAGTGTGAAAGCCCTTTTAAATGTAAAAAGTTTAAGTGCTTAAACTGGGCTTGGTGGCTCACGCCTATAGTCCCAGCTACTGTGGAGGCTGGGTCAGGAGGATTGCTTGAGCCCAGGAGTTTGAGACCAGAAGATCAGCCTGGATGATACAGTGAGACCCCCATTTCAAACAACAAAAACAGGCTGAGTGCTGTGGCTCATGCCTGTAATCCCAGCACTTTGGAAGACCAAGGAGGGAAGATTGCTTGAAGCTAGGAGTTCAACACCAGTCTGGTAATGAGAGCCTATGTCTACAAAAAAATAAGAAAAAACTAGCCAGGTGTGGTGGCACACTCCTATAGTCCCAGCCACTTAGGAGCACTGAGGCAAGAGGATCATTTCAGCCCAGGAGCTTGACACTATAGTGAGCTATGATTCTGCCACTATACTCTAGCCTAGGTGAAAAAGCAAGATCCTGTCTCTAAAACAAACAAACAAAAAAATGCAAGTGCTTAGGCCGGGCGCAGTGGCTCACGCCTGTAATCCTACCTCTCTGGGAGGCCGAGGTGGGCGGATTGTTTGAGCTCAGGAGTTCGAGACCAGCCTGAGCAAGAGCGAGACCCCGTCTCTACTAAAAATAGAAAGAAATTAATCGGACAACTAAAAATACATGGAAAAAATTAGCCAGGCATGGTGGCGCATGCCTGTAGTCCCAGCTACTCGGGAGGCTGAGGCAGAAGGATTGCTTGAGCCCAGGAGTTTGAGGTTGCTGTGAGCTAGGATGACGCCACGGCACTCTAGCCCGGGCAACAGAGTGAGACTCTGTCTCAAAAAAAAAAAACAAAAAATATAAGTGCTCAAATTGAGAAAACTGCCTAGAGTTGTTACTTAGCCCTTTTAGGAGTCCCTTTAGGAATCTGATGAAATCCTTAGTGCATATCACATTTTGCATATAATTTGGGGAGATGTATAGATACCCCTCCTATCTATAAATATTCATATGAAGGCATAAAATGAGAAGGCATATAATAGAAAAATATTTGGGTATACAGTGTGACCCCTGAAAATCCTTTTTTAAAGATGGTATAGGTGCCTTTAGAGCACCCTTGTATATCCAATAAGAGGTGGAGGGGTCCGAAATGTGGTATCTCCCTCTATTTTTCAAACAGAGAATCTAAGAAATAAAGATACATCAAAGGAAGAACCCAAAAACCAAACTCAAGTTTGCTACCATGGTCAAGCCACTAAAACACAGCCATTTGGAGGAGAAAACACAACCACAGTGTTACAGAACTGTAAGTTAGTCATACTTAAATAGCTTTTCCTGAGATGCATCGTGGTTGCTTGCTGCCTGCCCTCATGTTAACTCAGGCTAATGCTGTCGAATCACATTTGTCTTAGTTTAATCTTTGCAGAAGAGGCTGGTTTCAAGTTTGATCTGGCAAATGGGGTAGTGAGGGAGCATGCTGCATGATCAGAAAATACTCAATTAAAATAAAAATTGAACCCAGCCAAGCAAATACTGTTAGCCAATCAAGGTTACTTGGCCTATCTTCTATCAGCTGCAACAAGAAGAGCAAGAAAATCACAACAGCAGGATCAAGTCCAAGTAAGACTGTGGCCCAAAGTGAGATGCCCTACTCAGGCTTCCCCCGTGCTCCCGTCTCAACAGGCAAAAAGCAGGACATGACACAGCCAATATGAAAAAAGGATCAGGAGAGGCCGCTTGACCTTCCCTGCACATCTGACTGTGGTTCTTCAACTTCACCGGGAGAAAGTAAGAAGACAGGTGGGAAAAAATGGCTTTTTAAAAAATAAATAAATAAAAGCACCACCATCGTCCAGGTCTAAATACTATACAAAAGCAGACCATTCTGGTCTTCATTTATGACTTGTTTCACTGAAACTGCAGACAGATGCACAGTTCCTGACCTGCCTATGGACTGAGCTCTAATACACACACAAGTCAGTTTTCTGAAAGCATCGGAAATCTCTTCATCTCCTTTAGCAAATCTAAAGGGAAAACAAGAGCAGCATTTGCAGGGAAAGGGGTGGTGGATTTGTTCCATAGAAGGACATACACTGGCCAATGAATGCTCCAGAGTGGGGACCCAGTGAGGTTGACTGATACACCTCTAAATACTTTTACACTTACCTATCTCATAAAGAACTTGGATCAATGGACTACCACTGTCCTCTCACGACCTTAAATCAGATACAGACTCTGTTGTTCTCTCTCATTTCAATTTAACTTCCGCTTACTTTCTCCTAAATTGGGGATACTTAAAGGAGAGGTAGAAGGAACTAATTATGGAGCCCAAGTTTTCCCATCAGCCAGCTACCTAACAACACGTGCTGATAAAGAACTAGTGTCTGTGAGCCAATGAAATGTGGGAACTTCCGAAAAGTTCCTCAGCCCTGTGATTTGTACTTCTTTCACCTGGCATTGGATGTTACCTGCCGTTGACCACGTCGCTGCAGGAGCGCATGATGACGATGCCCGACCCCGTGGCCAGCACAGCCTGCACTGAAGAAACCAGCCTAACGTGGGGCAGAGGGGAGAAAGAGAAAGCGCGCTCGATCCAGTCCTGTGGACTGCACAGAGCCAAACTCTTCGACCTGACTTCCCCAGGCTGCCAGGGCGGCGAGGAAAGCGGTAGCGCTGCGGACCCCCAAAGCAGCTAGCAGCCGCGGGCAGCAGGCTGGAGGGATGCATTGCACAAACACTTCCCTCCCCATCCCGACCCGCACGGGCACCCTCCGCCAGTGCCCTCTCTCTCCAGGTGAGGACGCGAAGGGTCTTCCGCAAGCTCGGGAGAAGCGACCGAGAGGAGCAAGGAAGCGAGGGAGGCAGCCCCCCCGCTTCCTGTCGCCCCCCTTTTCCGCCCTCGGCCGAGCGCAGGGGCGGGCGCAGGCGGGTCCCGGCGCCGAGCAGCCGGCGCGCGGCCGGGTGGGGCGGGCAGCTCCCCGGCCCTCGGCCGGCGGCCCGGCCGCGCCCAGTACCTGGTGCTGATCATCAGGCAGTCGGAGTTGGTCCATTCTGGCCGCGAGCGGCGCAGCGTCCAGGTGCAGAGCGCGAAAAGCCCTGGGAAGAAGAGCGACCCCCAGGCCAGCGTCAGCAGCATGGGTGCTTGGGGTCCGGCCGCCTCGCTCGGCGCCGCTCGGCGTGGCTCGGCTCCGCTCCGCGCGGCTCCGGGACTGGCGCGGCCACCGGCCCCTATTTCTACCCTCCGCCCTCCGCCCTCCGCCCCCGCCTCCGCCCGGCCCGCCGCGACTCCGGCAGCCGCCGGGCGCTGGCCCCGAGCCCGCAGAGCGGCTCTCCGCGTGACCAGGCCCGGAGGCCGCGATAGGCGCGGGCCGGCCGGGCGGGGCGGGGTCTCACCGCTGCCGCCGCTGGGCCCCGAGGGGTCCCCGGGTTCCCCCGGCCGTTCCGCGGCGCGCGGCCGAGCGGGCTGAGTCCGCCGACGCTTGGCCCGGGACAACCGGCTGCGGGGCCGAGGCGGGAAGGACCGTGGGTCTCCGGGCTTCTGTTCCGTCACCGCGACGCCTCCCTCTCCCCCGCGGGCCTCCTCGTCCGAAGCCGGGGCCCACGGGGCGGGGTGGGGTGAGCGGCGGAGAAGGCCAGGTAGGAACCCCCACCGCCGAGGTGGGCGAGCCCGCCGGGCAGGAGCATCGCCCGGCGGGAAGGGTGCGGTGGGCATCTCTCTTCGGGGGAGGGAAGGACGGGGCCCGTGGCTGTCCCCGCCTGGCTTCATCCACCGAGCACTCTTACTTCCAAATCAGAGCCTTAAGGACTTGGTCTTTCTGTACGCCAAAGACATCTTTTCCTCGTCCCACCAACTGCTGCAGTTTCTCCAGAGGGGGAATCTCTCAGATAGCTTTAAATCATGCCACAGAATCCAGCAGTTTCTCTCTCCATCTATATAATGAGGTGGACTACTAAGCCTGCATACTTCTCGGTGGTCCTGCCTCTTGGCTTTGGATTAAGATACTATCCAGAGGCTTCCTGACAACGTGTCCTTATTTAAAAGTTCTCGGGACACGTGTCCTAAACTTCAATGGGTTGCAATCTATTTCATTATCACCAAGCACCAATCACATGGGCCAGGACAATAATTTCAGTGTTATTGACTTCATTCCTCTTGACGTCCCTGCTTTGCTTTGCTTTGGTCTGTATCTTCCTCAGCTAATAAATGTGGGGGGAAAATATACAATTCATTTATATCTACTACAATTGAAAGGTGCTATGGGTGTCTTCAAAGCACCATCATGGAAAATGCTGACCAAAGTCCCACATGAGGACTATGTCTGGAACAGCAGGGCTCAGCCTCTCTGAGCCACTATTTCCTTATTTGCGAAATGAGGAGGAGGCTGGATTACAAGCTCCTTATGGCTCTTACAGTTCTAAACTCCTATGATTCCGTGAGTTTCATAAAGTGTTAGATGATTTCTGTTAGATGTCAATTAAATTACTTTACCATGGCAGTTACTGGTGTAGAAACAGATAGGGAGTGAACACAGCTTTTGTTTGTTTCGATTCGTATTTATTTATTGAGTCTGAAAATGTTTCTTAGGTTTAAAAGATAGTTTTCCTTTAGCATTATTATAATTATTAATTAGGTCGTGACCTTTTGAGTGAACACAGCCTTTAACATCTTCCTATGTTTTGTTAAGATGAGGGACTTAGCCAACATTAAGGCAGCAGACAGCCCAAAGAAAAGTCTGAAAGTTCATCCACTTAAGGCAACATCTCTGACTCCCAAATTCACTGCTAACAAACTTGATGAAATGAGAAAGACACTTCAATCTGGTACCAAGGTATCTGGCAAATGCAAAGCTCTCTGTATTTTCACATTTGCTTGTGGACAAAAACTGCTATCGGGAAACTTGCCATTCTCTCCAGAAGAACAAATATTTGTGCATTCCACTTCATATTTCCTACCCATTTATCATAGTCACTTCCAGCTCTAGCTTTTCCAGAGAGTGACAAGTGGTTACAAGTCCTCCCTGCCTTTCTGCCTTAAATGGATCAGCAACTTGCACCAGGTATGCTATCACTTTTAAATGGCGAGAACCAATGTATGCCCTACACAAGCAGCTCTTCAGGCATGAAACGAAAACAAAACAACAGATATTTCACATATAGAAAACAGCAAATAAAAGCAGTTTCCAACACCATGCTCAGGGAAGTCACCAGAATGTTTAGGTTGAATCACCATAAAGCTAACAAGCATAAACATGAACCCTTGCTTTTCAAGTGATAAAACCCCTGTGGGCGAATGATAAAGTCAAATTAAAAGCACCAAGCCTTGTTTACACAAACATCCTCTTGCCCTTGAAAAATCTTAAATCAAATGTTTCCTTCTCCAAGCTTTCCGTGTCTCTTCCAGACAGATTTATAAATTCATTTTCCAACCTGCCTTTGCATTTGCGTAGTGAGCATGTTGTTTTTTATTTGCATGTATGTGTTTCTACCAGATTGTTATCTCTTTGAAACAGGGACTGTGTCTTTTCATTTTGTATCCCAAGTTAGGCCTGGTGCACTGCAAGGGTTCAATAAATGTTTGATACTTTTTAAAGATAATGTCTACTGAGTACTTACTATATACTAGGCACTATATCAAACATTTTGTATGTATTGTTTCATTAAATCTTCATAACAAATTTGTTATCCTCACTGTGTCCATGTATTTGCATGTGTGTGTGTGTGTGTGTGTGTGTGTGTATCAGCAAAATGAGACTCAGACCAGTGCAATTAAAAAATTGGGATTTGAACTCAGTACTTTCTGCCTTTACATCAATGTGCTTAATGAGTATACTGCTTTCAAACTTGATAAGCAGGGAGAAAGTAATAATTTTTCACAATATAGTTTCTCATTAATAACCACTGTTCCCAATTGTTTACTCATAAATATAAATGCGTAGAGTGGAGTTCATGGGCTCTGACGCTGCTATTAATGCCATTTTTTATATACATGTAACTTTATAATTTTTCCAAGCACTTTCGCATGTATCGCTTGGTTCTCAAAATAATCCAGTGAGATAGGCTGATCATATTATTGTTTTCATTTTACAGATGAAGAAACCTAAGTGCAGAATGGTAAAATAACTTGCCACCCTATATAGTGACAGAACCCAGGACTCCTGATTCATGTTCCAGGGTGATTTCAACTACTTCATGCTGTAGGCGTGGGATTTGGGGAGTTTGTAATTAGGCTTCTTGTGTGGATTTCAAGAGTGAAGTTTGGGTTACTAGATGCCAAGATAAGACTTATTTACCAAATTCAGAGTCTCACCCCTTGAACAGGAAATTTATAAAGCTCCCAGTTTTGGAGGGCTGTGGAGGGATTCTTCTGCCACTAAGGTATGTGATCCTGCTTTTTGGCCTCCTCTCCCCCATTACTCTAGACCTCACTCTGGATTCCATTAGGGTATAGGATACAGGGAGTTTCCCCTTGTCTATTCCCTGGTTTCTTCAGCCTTAAATTGAAAATACCATATTTACTTGTAAATTACTTTAGGAATTCTCAAGTGAATGCAGTTAAGATGTGTGATACATAGGCTACTATCCTTGATCAAGGACATTTTCTTCCTACTCAGGAAAATGCATCTATAGGAAAATCAATTGAGAGTCACACATGAAACATCTTCACATTGAGCTCCAGAGTTGAAAGAGAAGTTAGAGGTCTCCATCCATTCATCTACTTTATTTTTATTTATTTATTTTTGTCAAGTTTCCACACACAGCATGGACATTCATCTACTTTAAAAATGCTAACAGACAAAAATAATGAAACTCTATTCTGAAACTAAATGTATTTTAGAACCACACTTCATTTCTGCACTAGGGACAGTTGAAGCAGAGACACAGCAGGAAGAACAAAAGGAGAAATGAAGTGATAGGAAGAGACACGGAGAGAAAGATACAGCACATGAAGATGATCCAATCAGAAGAGACTAAAATAGTTACAAAGAGAAACCAAGATACACTTTTAAACACAGGAAAATAGATATAGAGATGCAAATCCAGTGATTGGCAGATCATAACAACTGAACAAGAGGAAAAGGACTGTAAGACATAGGGAAAGAAGGAATGAGTCATGCAAAAAGAAAGAGACAGCCTTTTAAGGAACTTCATTCTGTTTCAGCTAGCACAATAAAAGCCGTATTGCATTTGAAGAAATATGGTACAAATAAGAAGGTGATTCCTCTGAGGACTGAGAGTGGCCAGAAAGAAGTTAATCACCCTCCTCTTAATGTCTCCTTCACTGTCTTTGTCTGATCATTACAGCCTTGCACTGGTGTGTGTGTGTGTGTGTGTGTGTGTGTGTGTGTGTGTGTGTGTATGTTTATGTTTCCCCAGTAGACCCTAATGGTAGGGACTGTCTTTTGGGGAGGCAGCCATGGCATACAGCATTGGGGTTGGGACCAGAGAACCTGAGTTCCAGAGCTTACGGCTCTGCTACCCATAAACTGTGTCATGGAGAAAATGCCTTAACCTCCCCTGTAAAATGGGGATTCCAGGCCGGGCGCGGTGGCTCACGCCTCTAATCCTAGCACTCTGGGAGGCCGAGGTGGGCGGATTGTTTGAGCTCAGGAGTTTGAGACCAGCCTGAGCAAGAGCGAGACCCCGTCTCTACTAAAAAAATACAAAGAAATTAATAGGACAACTAAAAATACATAGAAAAAATTAGCCGGGCATGGTGGCACATGCCTGTAGTCCCAGCTACTCGGGAGGCTGAGGCAGAAGGATCGCTTGAGCCCAGGAGTTTGAGGTTGCTGTGAGCTAGGATGACGCCACGGCACTCTAGCCCAGGCAACACAGTGAGACTCTGTCTCAAAAAAAAAAAAACAAAAAAAACAAAACATGCCTACTATGGAATAATCACAAATAATGCCATCATTGAGAGATATTACTGTTAATATTTTGGTAGAATTCTTCCCAGTCCTCTTATATGCATTTGTTGTATATTTGAGATCATGCTTTAAATACATTTTGAATATTAATATTTCACTTATATTACAAGCATTTTCAATGTTACTTAAAATTTCACAAACTTCATGTTTAATAAGTCAGAAGTAATTTGATATTTGAACCATTACAGATACGGATTATCATTGGTTTTGAAAAATATTCTTAACTGGGGAAGAGTAGGTTTCCACATTTGTTCCTAGTCATGCCTTGGCACACTAACACAGACAAGGTATCTCTGACCTTAAAAATATTAGGAGTCCCATCCTTATTAGCACTCAGGGTCTGTCTTGAAAATGAGCATCATAGTATCTATAGAAACCCAAGTTCCTATTTAAGTATCTAGATTTTTCTTTATATAGGCTCCATTATCCTCTTTAATAAGGAATACATTTATGTAGGAACTTGTATTTATTGAAGAAACGAAGTCATTCTTTGTGAAGCTAAGTCTGTAGTGGCTTTTGCCACGCACTGCCAATTTCAACTGCAAGAGTTATTTCTCAACAAGATTGTAGGTGAAAACCCAAATGGCCAGAAACCAAAAACAATGCAGAGAAAGCTGATTAGTTACAAGGACTTAAAAGTCTTATTTGGGAAAAAAAAATCTTCATTATATATAGCAACAAGAACCTCTGCTCCAAGCACATTAGCACATGTTTATGTGGCAGCTAAGTGTCACCACTTGTCTGTGATGGACCTTATGAACTATTATTAATGGCCAGTCTAAAGACTGAATGAACTGTTGAGTTGTGAGCAGGCTGAAATACTTTTGCCCTGCAGGCAAAGCAAAATCTCATGTTGCCAGGTAACATGATGGAACCTGGCATAGGACTTAGAAGGATTTGGAAGGTTTTAAATATTAGTGCAAGAGGAAGGACAGGGAGCACTTGCTAATCAAGATGCTGCCACCTTCCTTCTGTTATGTGTTATAAGGCCATTGTTTCATTATGCACTATCATCTGTAGCTTGATTGGATTGTGCTTTATGTTTTTTCCATTTAGATGGTAAGCACCATGCTCACTTAATCTGCTGCTATTTAACACTCTACTATTGGGGTCCTGGCCAACATAACAGCAAACACATAAACTCACAAAAGAGGTGTCAACATTGGAAAGGAAGAGAAAGAACTGTCATTATTTTCAAACAATATACTAATTTATCAAGAAAAAATAAGAAAATCAACTGAAATATGGTAGGTCAAAATAATTCAGATAAGGTGACTAGATATAGGATCAATCTACAAATGTAAATAAATTGCTATTTCTATGAGCCAGCAAATACCAATTAGAAAATATAATAGAAAAAGCGGACCATTTACAATATTTTTAAAAATTTATAAAATAACTAGTTTTAGACCTAATAAGAAATATGCAAGACCTATATGAAAAAAGTTACAAAACTTTACTGAAAGACATAAAAGCCTAAATAAATGGAGAGCCTGACGCTACAAGGGAAGATTTGATATCATAAACATGTCAATTTCCCCCAAATTGATCTACAAATTCAAATGTAATCCCAATCAAAATTCCAGTATGTTTTTAATGGGTTCAATACGTTCCTTCTAAAACTTATGCAAATTAAGAAAATATGTAAGAAAGTCTAAGAAATATTTGAATAACGAACACTGGGGGAAGAGAGGAATTTACTCTATAATATATTAAAACATCCTACAATTTATTGTAATTAAAACAGTGTAGAAGAAATAAATAGCTGGGCATGGTGGCTTGCACCTGTAATCCTTGCAATTTGGGAGAGTAAAGCAGAAGCATCCTTTGAACCGAGGACTTTGAAGTCGCAGTGAGCTATGATCATGCTACTGCACTCCAGCCTGGTTGACAGAGTGAGACCCTGTCACTAAAACAAACAAACAAATCAATGGAACAAAACACAGTCCTGAACCACATCTACTAATACTTGTGAGGAAAGGAAGGACTATCTAAGAAAACCACAGAAACCATTAGCCTTTTGTTTGGAAAAAAATAAAGTTAGAAGTTGAATAGCATCCCATTCATGTCCATCCAGAACCTTAGATTGTGACCTTATTTGGAAACGGGGTCTTTGCAGATCTAATTAAGCTAAACATTGAGATGATACCATACTGAATTAGGATGGGCCCTAAATCCAATGAGAGTGTCCTTATAAGAAACAGAAAAGAACACACAGATACAGAGAAGAAGAAGGCAGTGTGAAGAATAAGGCAGTGTGAAGAAGAAGGCAGTGTGAAGATGGAATAAGAAATTGGAATGATAAGTCTACGAGCCAAGCACTGCTGGCAGCTCCCAGAAGCTGAGGCAGAGGCATGGGAGGGTTTCTCCCTCAGAGCCTCCAAAAAGGAAACAATCTTCTAACTTATTGATTTCAGACTTCTGGCCTCCAGAACCATGAGAAAATTTCTGTTGTCATATGTCACCCAGTCTGTGCTAATTTGTTACGGCAGACCTAGGAAACTAATACAACGCCCTTCCACACACCAAACACAAAACTAAGTTCCAGATATATCAAAAGTTAAACCCTATAAATGCATTTGAAGACAAAATTTAAAGATATTTTTATAATTCATAGGCTAAAGAAGGCTTTCTCAAGGAAGGCATAAAACCCAGATGTCATACAGAAAAGGGATTGATGGATTTGTATACACTAAGAATTAAAAAAAGCCCCTGCACATCAAAAGGCAAAATTAAGTTAAAAGACAACAGAAGAAAGTATTTGTAGTATACACCAAAGGTTAACATTCAGAATAGTCAGAGAACCTACAAACTATTAAGAAACACAAATGGGCTGGGCACGGTGGCTCACACCTGTAATTCCAGCACTTTGGGAGGCTGAGGCAGGGTGATCGCTTAAGGCCAGGAGTTCAAGACCAGCCTGAGCAACATAGTGAGACCTCATCTCTACAAAAAAAAAATAAAGAAAGAAATTAAAAGAAATACAAATGACCCAAAAGAATTATTTAAATTACATAAACTAGAAATACACAGAAGAAATACAAAAAGGTCAACAAAAACTTTATAATAAAATATTTAAAAGACTGCAAATATCCAATTTGCCTAAGGATACAAGGATATAGGCACTTTCTTACAGTGCTGGTAAAAGATAAATATGTATCATAAGGATATAGTATTGTTTGTAATAGCAAAAAATTAGAAACAACCCAAATATCTACTAATAGAATAATTAAATATTTTACCATAGTTCAAACTATGGAATACTATACAGCCATTAAAAGGGCAAATAGACCAACATACAGAGAAGGATCTCCAGAACATACTAAGGGAAAAGAATAAATCACTGAACAATAAATACAGTAAGATATAATTTATGATTTTAAAAACTATAAATGTGGTCATGCGTGGTGGCTCATGCCTGTATCCTAGCACTTTGGGAACCTGAGGCAAGAGAATCGCCTGAGGCCAGAAGAGACCAGCCTGAGCAACATGTCAAGACCATGTCTCTACTAAAAATAGAAAAATTAGCCCAGTGTGGTGGTGGTGTAGTTCCAGCTACCCGGGATGCTAAGGCGGGAGGATCCCTTGAGCTCAGGAGTTTGAGGTTGCAGGGAACTATGATGACACCACTGCACACTAGCCCATGCAACAGAGTGAGACGCTGAAAAAAAAAAAAACTATAAATGTGATTGGTACATATGCTGCTACATAATCACACAAAGAAAGGTTTGGAAGAAAAAACACCAAATTGCTAATAGCATTGCCCGTAGAGAGAGGAAGTATGTATGTGCACGTGTTGGTTTTGTGAGTGTATATTTGGGATGAAGGAAATAAAGAGTGACTTTTACATTTTCCTCCTCATAATTCCATGTTGTATGAGTTTTTCCAATAAAAATTATTATTTATTACATATATAGAAAGAAAAAATAATAAGCACCTAGAAATTAATGGTACCTATTAAACCTGTGGAACACTGTAGGACGTTTTTCAGTATTATGTGCATGTATTTTGAAGTATAGTTAGAAATTTGATAATGAAACAAGAAAAGGCTTGAAAAATACATGAGAGGTAATATTTTTAAAAACATGACATGCACATAACATGCTTTGGTGTCATCATTTTGTAAAGTGTCAAAGCATCATATGAGCTCTTGGAAAGCTTTGATTTTTCCAAGTAATATGTAACAGGACCTAGCTTGGGGAAGTTAAAGAGTAATAACAGCAAATGCCCTGTTTGGGAACATGACAGATCTTGCTGTCAGTCTAGCAGACCACTACTTAGCTGCGTGACCTTGACTCCTCGCACTACTGTCCTACCTACCTCAAGGACTAAGAAATAACATATATGGAAACATTTAACCATGCATAAAGTACCATGCAAATTCACTGTATTGCATTAGTCCCTAAAATCATTCACTATCATGTAGTTCTGTGGTCCCCAACCCCTGGGCCATGGACCAGTAGCAGACCACGGCCTGTTAGGGACCAGGCCGCAGAGCTCTGCCATGCAGCCCCCAATTCTCCCTGCCCCCACACCCAACTGTGGAAAATTGTCTCCCATGAAACTTAAGAAAAGGGCAGGGTAGAGGGTGGCGGGGTGGGGGGCACACAGCAGGAGGCGAGCAGCGGTGAATGAAGCTTCATCTGTATTTACAGCCGCTCCCCATCACTCACATCACCACCTGAGTTCCACCCCCTCAACCCCAATCCCTGGAAAAATTGTCTTCCATGAAACTGGCCCCTGGTGCCAAAATGGTTGGGGACCACTGATAGTGGATTACTGTATCTGCCTGTAAAATACTAAACTCTAAATGCAACAGATAAACATGTTTAAGCAAGGGCAGTGAGGGCAAAGAAAAAGATAAACTGAGAATAGGCAGAGTGCATTTGCACAGGCAGTTGAAAATGTGTGACTAACTCTAATGAGAGAAGTCCAAGTTTGGATATAAAAGATTTGGAAACTAATGATGGCTGTGAGAGTGTTCTCTTAAAGCAATGAATTTCAATGGGGGATATATTGGGCTGGCAGAAGCTATCAGAATCTTGAACAATATTATATATAGGAAATAAAAACGTTTTACTGATTTTCTGAAGTAGAGCTAAAAAAGTTTAGCTGGGCAAAATATTGTTGGCTGGTGGACAGAGAATATCATTTGCATATGAGTGATTTTAAAATTGGAGGGATGAGGATGAAACCTCTTATTAAAATACTGTGTTTGGGGCTGGGTGCGGGGGCTCACACCTGTAATCCCAGCACTCTGGGAGGCCGAGATGGGAGGATCCCTTGAGGTCAGGATTTTGAGACCAGCCTGAGCAAGAGGCAGACCCTGTCTCTACCAAAGCTAGAAAAAATTAGCCAGGCATGGTGGCCAATACCTATAGTCCCAGCTACTTGGGAGGCTGACATGGGAGGATCTGCTTGAGCTCAGGAGTTTGAGGTTGCAGTGAGCTATCTGTCTCAAAATAAAACAAAAGCAAAATACTGTGTGTGGGGCCGGGCGCGGTGGCTCACGCCTGTAATCCTAGCACTCTGGGAGGCCGAGGCAGGCGGATCGTTCTGAGCTCAGGAGTTTGAGACCAGCCTGAGCAAGAGCGAGACCCCGTCTCTACCAAAAAATGGAAAGAAATTAATTGG
>NW_012151241.1:146800-185007 GCF_000956105.1 Propithecus coquereli | reverse complement strand
GAGGCTGAGGCAGGAGGATCACCTGAGCCCAGGAGTCCGAGGTGGCTATGAGCTAGGCTGATGCCACGGCACTGTAGCCCAGGCAATAGAGTGAGACTCCGTCTCCAAAAAAAAAAAAAAAAAAAGGGTAGAAAATATGTTTTCTGTGATACTTTGTCATCAGCTGTACCACATCCAATAGCACTACAGGAAATTATTTTTTTTTTTAAAGCTCAGCTCATTCATGAGAATATCATATAGCCCTTATTTTCATACCCAAATATCTCACATTCATAAACTTCCACATCTTATTTATCCCCTTATTTTCATATCCAAATGTCTCATATTCATAAACTTCCACATCTTATTTATCCCCTTATTTTCATATCCAAATGTCTCATATTCATAAACTTCCACATCTTATTTATCTTAAAACTATATAATCTGTCTTTCCAGGTTTCTTCCTTCCCTCTTTTGCTTATCATAAACAAATCAGTCTAGCCTGTTATTAGTTATCCTAACACAGCTTCTTTAAACCTAGTGTCCACCTGTACCTCTGCTCTTTTAACTTCCTATACTTTTTGCACTGTGTAACTCTCTTATACTTAAACTTACATTCATTATTAGTAGCTTATCTGCAAAGAGGGAGAAGGGATATCATGTAGTTGAGAGCTTCAAAGGAGGGAAAGATTTGGGGTCATGGGGGAATGCAGTTGAGAACTGCCAGTGGGTTCATAAAAGGACAATCAGTGGAAATCAGACAGTATGAATTTGTACTAGATATGGTCGCCCTGGTTTCATGACTCTCCACCACAATGAGGGCAGCTCAGAAGCAGAGAAACAAAGGTGGAGAGACTAGGGCAGATGACAGGTATAGCAAACATGGTTACATCCTCCTCTGCTTACAATCCTTCAAAGGTTTCCCATTCTTTAACACGAACTTCAAGATCCTTCGACATCTGCCACTGCCTGTTTGCTCGGGCTCCTCTTGTTTCACTATCCCCTTGGCTTTGGAAATTCTATCATCCTGGTCAATTTCTTTCATCTTCATGACTTTTGCATATACTGTTGCTTTGGTCTGTCATCCCGATCCTCACTTCCTACCCTTTGTTTCAACTTAAAAATCACTTCCTCAAGGAAGGCTTTCCTGACCACCAAATCCAATCAGAACACTCGATACAGTCTCTCAACATATGTTTATTTGTGTTTTATTGGACCTATCACAATTATATTTGTATGAATATCCTTCTCATTTTCTATATATTTTTTTAATCAGCAGACTTTAAGTTCCATGAATATCCTTTTCATACATGGAAAACAGCTCCATGGAGGTTGGCACTTGGTTTATTTCATTCATTGCTGAATTCCCAGCACCTAGCCACCCAGTCACCAACAGGAAGAGGTGTTCAATAAATTTATTGATTGAGTGAATGAATGGCAGGAAGATTTAGCTATAGGACCTTGGGGAAGCTTTTTGTTTGTCTGTTAAACTAGATCTCCATTTCCTCATCTTTTAAATGGGGATAAGGACAATAACCTCTAACCTCAGAATTCCTGTGTGAATTTAGAGACAATGCATGTAATATGCTAAGCATGGTGCCTGGCATACAGTAAGGGCTAGGAAATGTTAGCTATTATCATCATTAAAAATAAGCTCTTGGAGCAACTGGAATTCTCACACGGTCCTGGCAGGAATGTGAAAACAATACAGCCACTTTGGAAAACAGTTTACCACTTTCTTATAAAGTTAAACACAGACACACCATACAACCCAGTAATCCCACTTCTAGGTATTTACGCAGATGACATGAAAACTTATGTTCACACAAAAATCTACACATGAATGTTTATAGCAGCATTATTCATAACTGCCAAAAACTAGAAACAACCCATATGTCCTTCAACCAGGGAATGAATAAACAAATTATGGTATAGGCCTACAGTGGAATATCACTCCACAAAGAAAAAATGAACTCCTGATACATGCAACAACATGGATGAAACTCAAATGCATTATACTAAGTGAAAGAAGCCAGACTCAAAAGGTGGCATAATGTATGATTCCATTTATACGATACTCTGGAAATGTCAAAACTATAGGGACAAAAATCAAGTCCGTGGTTGCCAGTGGACAACCACAAGGGTGGGGCGTGAGGGAATTTAGGGGGATAATAGAAATGTCCTAGAACTAGACTGTGGTGGGGGTTACATAACTATATGTATTTATCAAAATCAAGACATCATAAACTAAAAGGGTGAATTTTACTGTATGTAAATTATATCTTAATTTTAAAAATGAAAAAATATCCAGGACAGGCAGATATAATAACCTTTTCCTTTTTAAAGAAAGGCATTTATGTTTTATTATAAAAGTACTATAGGCTCATTGCAGACATTTGAGAAAATGAACCAAGAATGTACGTTCCATCACCTGCAGAAAGTAATGTTTCCTTGCTATCAGTTTCATAGGCACAAAATACACATGAACTGGGACCATATTGTACATTTTTGTTTTCTGAAATATATGACACAATTTGCTTTCTGAAATATATTGTGCATTTTTCATGTCATTAAAAAAATTTACCAGGCCAGGCATGGTGGCTCACGCCTGTAATCCTAGCACTCTGGGAGGCTGAGGTGGGAGGATTACTTGAGCTCAGGAGTTCAAGACCAGCCTGAATAAAACCAAGACCCCTATTTCCAAATAGAGAAATTAGCTGGGCATGGTGGTGTACCCCTGTAGTCCCAGCTTGGGAGGCTGAGGCAGGAGGATGGCTTGAGCCCAAGAGTTTGAAGTTGCAGTTAGCGACAATGATGCCACTGCACTCTAGCTGGGGTCACAGAGCAAGACTCTGTCTCCAAAAAAAATCCAAACCATGATTTTATGAAATGAATAATATGCTATTGTATAGCCAATTTACATTTTTTATTTTTATTTTATTAATTAATTTTTTCTTTCCTTTTTTTTTGGCTCCTCAAATTTCAACTTGAGGATTTATTTATTTTTAGAGATGGGGTCCTGCTATTTTGCCCAGTCTGGCCTCCAACTCCTGGGCTCAAGCAACCCAGCCTCTACAGTAGCTTGGACTACGGGTGTGGGCTACCACATCTGGCTCAATTTACATTTTTAAGCATTTCTTTATTGTTAGAAATTATATTTTTTATACAATTATTATTTCATCAATTAAAAATAAAAGAAAGAAGACTGGGTGTGGTAGCTCACAGGTGGAATATCACCATTTTGGGAGGCCAAGGTTGGGGTGGTGGGGATCATTTGAGACCAGGCGTTTGAGACCAGCCTGGGAAACTTAGTGAGACTGCATCTCTATAAAAATATTTAAAAATTAGCCTAGTATGGTAGTGAGCACCTGTAGTCCCAGCTACTCAGGAGGAGTTCGACCTTAACAGTGAGCTATGATCACTCCACTGTACCTCCAGCCTGGACAACAGAGCAAGACCTTGTCTCTGAAAAAAAGAAAAAGAAATTCTTTACTAAAGAAAAATAGCTTTACTAAAGAAAAATAGCTTAGTAGTAGTAGGGACTCTTCCCTCAGGGTTTCACAACATTCAACTGGTAAAGCAACTCTTCCTTTGGCTTCAATTCCCTCACTGTTTTAGTATCTGCAGAAAGAGTGGTTCCACAGGGTGATCTGGCTTCTTTCTCCCTTTGCAGTGCATAAGCGCTAAGACATCCTAATATTTCCTGTATTACTAGCTTACATTTGCATAGCGCTTTTAATATTTCATCCTCACCACATCCACGCAGGGTAAGCAGAGCAGATGGAGTAATTTGTTCTAGATCACACAGCTTCTCAGTGGTAAAATGGGACTTAGACCCTTGATATTCAGAATCTTAGAAAGTAAACATTTCCCTAGCGTTAGGGCACTGCCTAATCTGGCTTTTTATTTTATCTTATTATTTTTTAACTTTCCCAATAAAGAAGCTGCAGTCACCCCCAGAAAAAACTGTGCCTGGTGGCCTGGCACAAGGGGAACTTATCCATATCAAGTGGACACTGTCCCATCCTACAACTGTCCTTGGCAACACTGCCACTTACCGGGTGGGGTCATTTCATCCCCGATGGCAGGGGGACACTATTGCCGCTGACCAATGCGGCCCAGGGAGCTGAGGGGTCGCCGGCTTCGTTGCCCGGGGAAGTAGCCGTCCGTCGGTCGCAATGCTGCAGGGCTTACGCCCAGTGGGAGGCGGGCCCTCTCCCCCAACACCGGAGCCCTCAGCGGAGGGCGCGCCTTATGCGAGGTGAAGAAGGCCCCTACCATCTTAAGGACGAGGCCGCCGAGCTAACGGGATCCCCGGGAGGCTCTACGGACGTGACAGGAGTGCTTCCAGAGGTCAGTCCTCCAGTATCCCAGAGTGCCCCGGATCCCGGAAGTGCCAGGCTTCCCGGAAGTGTTGGGGTGGCTGAGAGAGCTGGAACTTGCTTGGTTGCTGCAACCGGAGGGTTGCTGTTCTGGGGCCTGGGTGAGGGCTGGAGGTTTGAGTAGGGTCTAGGGTAGGAGTCGGCAGGAGACTGGGTGGCGGGATGATGGAGGAGGAGGAATTGGAGTTCGTGGAGGAGCTGGAAGCCGTGCTGCAGCTCACGCCTGAGGTGCAGCTAGCCATAGAGCAGGTGAGCGTTCCGCCCCCTCAGGAGAGAAGAGTGCGGAGGCTGGGGCCGCTCTGGGCGGTGGGACTTGGGGAGGGGCGGGGAGGAAGCAGTGTTTGGATAGAGGTGAGGGCTATGTGCAGAAGGGAAAGCGAAGGCTTGCGGGGAAATGGAGGTGGAAAGGGGTTTCTGAATCAGGGGAGGGAAAGAAAATCCTTTCTAGGCCATGATTGTCTTTGGAGAGTGGGGCGTCCTGGTGGGTTTGGACACAGGAACTCTTAGAGAGGATGAACCGAGAAGGGACCTCTTCTGTGGCAACCTCAGATTCTGGGGGTTGTGGGGGTTCATTGATTTACCAGTCTAGTGCCGCTGCTCCTGGTTCTCAAGCTAGCCCCTGGTGAGTGGCTTGGAATTGGGAGAATGGTGTGAGTTTAATTTCTGAAGCTGATGTCAGAGCAGAGAGAAAATGTTGAAAAATAACCATGTTACCATATTTAAATAGTTGAGAATTCTTGCAGTTGATTAGTTTGGGGAATATTCCCAGGAGTTCTCTCTTTCTTGCAGGAACTCTTTAGTTGACTAGCTCTCCTTTCAAGTTCCTATTGAATTTTCAACGGTAGTGTTAGGAATAGTCACTATTCCTGACAGGCTTTGCTCCCTCTATCCTTTTACAGGCTATTGCTCCTGATAAAGGGAGAAAATCTCCCGTAAAGGAATTGTCACAGGGTTATGATTTAAGTAGAGGAGGGTTATGCCTCATTTAATGAAAACTAGTAAGTTTTTCTGAGTAAAACTTTGCTTCTACTACTACCAATAATTAACATATATTGACCATTAATGCTTACCTTGGACTAGGTATGGTGGATCACACCTGTAATCCCAACACTTTGGGAGGCCAAGGCAGGAGGATTGCTTGAGGCCAGGAATTTGACACCAGCCTGGGCAACATAGTGAGACCCTATCTTTACAAAAAAATTTTTTTAAATTATCTAGGTGTGGTGGTGCATGCCTGTAGCACTCCACTGGGGAGGCTGAGGCAGGAGGATTGCTTGAGCCCAGGAGTTGGAGGCTGCAGTGAGCTGATTGTGCCACTCTACTCCAGCCTGGTGACAGAGAAAGACCCTGTCTCTTAAAAAAAAAACAAAAACAAAAAAACTTACTATGGGTCAACCACTGCCACTGTACTTACTAAGTTATGTATCCGTATTGTCCCATTTATAGACTTCGAATGTGTGCTTTTCTAGGAGTGGTTGTGTTACTTACACAAACCACATTTGTCACATCATGAGGATTCCAAGCCACTGGGGAAAACTTTTAGTGTTCAGGCCACACTGCTCCACCACCCACCTCTTTTGCTAGAAAAAGACATACATTTCAGTTGCTCTTTGGACCTAATGGGCTCTAATGGAAGAAATTAATAACACAGTCAGTTATTGTTTGACTGACAGGGATATCAGAAGAGCACATTTTTGCTATTTCTTAAGAATAGGTTTGAATTATAGCATAGGATTATCTTGTAAGCAGACACCTCGATGTGAGGATGAATTCAGAATTATTTCTTACTTTAGCATTCTAAGATCGAGTGAAGTTCTGCAGACAATTATGCAATAGCATATTTGTAAAGAGTAGAGATGTGTGAGGAGTCAGGAAGGGTTGGTATAATGGAATCACAATTTACTCAGAGATTAAGTCCAAAGTCATTGCATGAGGTGAAAATCACTACAGACATGTTACCCTTGAAATTCTTTAAATTGCTCCTAAAGTACAGTGTATAAGCATCTCTTTGATAAATCTAGTGCTCTTAGTTTTTTTCCTCCAGCATTAGAATCAGTCACTCTTTTTTCAGTTATTACTGCATGAAGTAGTTGGCTTGTGTTAGGGGCCTTGTTGTATGAAAACATATTAAAACCTAAGATAACACCCCAGAGTGGTGAAAGGAATGCAGAAACTGAGACCAACTTGAGGACTTGAACAATTCGCATCTGTTATATCATGTTCATGATGGAGCACACATTCATGGCAGGCCCAGTTGCCTGCATTCCCTCTGGTGAGCACATATAATTGAGCTTGTGTAAATTATGTGTGCATATGACTTATCTCCACCATAAATGTATATAATGGAAACAGAAATACTAAGCATTTTAAAAAAAGAACACCTTTACTTCTTCTCACCACCTTCTCTCCACCTCCCCTTGACATTGTAGTAACCTTAAACTCTAATAATAATTATCTTAGAAGACATTTTGATCCTTTGACACTATATTTCTTTGGAAGGTTTCTTCAGAGATGAAATTGCTTCTTGCAATTATAACTATCTTGAGCAGATGACGTCCAGTACCCAGGGTATCATTTGACTGGTTTTATAGTCAGCCTTGTTACATGTTCTTCAGGTTGTGACTTTGAAGGGAGTTAGGTATGTGGCTTTCTTTGTTTTGTCAACCTGAGTGCCAGCTCTCCATTTCTTGACACTTTGCAAATTGCTCCAATGCATAGTGAATTCTTCTGCTGAGACATCATTGAGATATGGTACATAAGTCTGTTATCAAGGCTTCCTTAATACAACTGTGTCATCACCAGTTTAATCTAGTAGTGTACAATGCCTGCTGACTTTTCCTTTGTGATTTTGTTCATATCTGTGGAACTTTTCACATTTGGACATTCTATTAAATTGTGCCAAGATGTTAAGACTGCAGATGTTGAAAATTAAAGATTTACCCTAACAGATATTTTATTGAGTATCTGTTTTGTGTGAAGTGTTAGAAAATGAAAAAAGATTTGGTTTTTGTCTTCAGGGAACTTACTGTCTAATAGGAAAGAAGTAATATTTAATACATAAAACAAAGTAGAAAGATGACAGTTTTTTTGTTTTTTTTTTTTTGAGAGACAAGGACTCATTCTGTTGCCCAGGCCAGAGTGCAGTGGGACAATCATACTCACTGCAACATCAAACTCCTGGGCTCAAGCAATCTTCCTGCCTCAGCCTCCCAAGTAACTAGGACTGCAGGCACGTACCACCATGTCCAGCTAATTTTTTAAAAAATTTTTTGTAGAGATAAGTTCTTGCTATGTTCCCCAGGCTGGTCTCAAGCTCCTGGCCACAAGGGATCCTCCCTGCTTAACCCTCCAAAGCACTGGGATTACAGGTGTGAGGCACCATGCCTTGCTGCCAGTTATTTTTAAATCCCCTATTTTAAAAAATGTATTTTCTTTTTAATTGACAAATTAAAAAATTGTGTATATTTATGGTGTACAACATGATGTTTTGATATATAATCCTCTCTTTTTATATAGGTATTTCCAAGCCAGGATCCTCTAGATCGAGCAGATTTCAATGCTGTTGAGTATATCAATACCCTGTTCCCAACAGAGCAAGTAAGTATAGAGTTTTAGGTTTCCTTCATTTCAGTAGCTTCTGGCTCATCCTGAATATTATGACTGGTGTGTTTTGCTACATAATCCAAGGGCCCTTGATCAACAAGTGAGAGTTAAATTCAAATCAAACTCCATTGTGACCAATGGGGGCAGTTAGCTAAGTTGTGATGGAGGGGAATTCTTTGCATGGTGAGCATATTATTAGAAATTGTACCCTTAAGTTTTAAGAGTCCCCCACATTTTCTGTTGTAAATTAGAAAGTGGGAAGGATTTGTATAATGTAAAAAAAATGGGGAGGGAGAGGCTGAGTCAGGCAGGTTAAACCCAGAGTCATAAAGCCACTTTTGCCTCTATTTCAAGATGTAAATTTTTAGACTTTGTGTTTTATTTTGTTTTGTGGAGCAATTCACCTACACAGATGAGTTTTTCTTACAGAATTGGTTTCTGGGTGTTTAAGTGAGAAATAGACCAGAATTAGAAGCAGCACAGTTGGGAGAAGGACAGTTAGAGTTCTGTTCAAATTTTCATTTATTCATTCAGCAAACATTCTGCCATGTGTTGTCAGTCACTGTGCCAGGTGCTGGGGATACAGTTGTGAATAAGACCCAGTGGGCGTCCTTGAGGTGTGCATGGTCCAGTAGAGGAAGAGACACTGGTGAGTGCTGTTGAGATATGATGGTACAATGAGGAACAAAAGAACAGTTCTTCCTAGGAAAAGCAAAACCTCAGAGAGGAGGTAGTCTGTCTGCCAAGTCTCGGAGGATTTATTCATTCATTCATTTGGTCAGACTCGGTAGTCATTTATTACGTGTCTACTAATGCTAGGCATTATTTTTAGAAGCCGAGGAGAAATGGTAAACATGACAGGTAAGTTCCTGGTCTCATGAAGTCTGTCTGAGGAGGAAGACAAGAAATAAATCAACAGATAAATACACAGGGAATTATCAAGTGTGGTTGGTTAATGCTCTGAATCAAAGCAGGTGCAGTGATAGAGCAGGATGGCATGGAGTGGGGAGTCCTTTAGGAAAAGGAAGCTTAAAGGGAAGGTCCCTCTGAAGCTGTGCTCTTTAGGCTGAGATGTGATAGATGTGAAGGAGCCAGGCTTGTGACAATCTAGCGGAACACTATTCTAGACAGAGTGATCGGCCAGGTAAATCTTCTAGGATGACGAAGGAAAGGTCTTTCTAAACATAGGGCAAAGGCTCAGAAACCGGAAACACAAAGCCTGCACAGTGATCAGAGCGTCGTAGGAGATGAGGCTGAGGAGGTGGACAGAGTAAGGATCCTGAAGGATCTGTGTCTTCTAGGCCTGCAGTTCCCAACTCCCTGGCCTCGGTTTGGTACTGGTCCATGGCCTATTAGGAAACGGACCTCGCATCACTGCCTGAGCTCTGCACCCCCAGACGTACCCCATCCCACCCCTACCTCCCTGGTCCATGGAAAAATCGTCTTTCGTGAAACCAGTCCCTGGTGCCGAAAAGGTTGGGGACTGCTGCTCTAGGTATCTAAGTGAAATATTTTTTTTAAAGAACCGATTTTCACTGGGCTAATATTAAAGCCCACATCCCCAAAATGTTATGTACATATTCTAGTACCAATCTTAAATAGATTAAGCTTTAGTAGTATTTGCCATATAAATAAAAAATAAAAACAGAGGTTGTAATGTTTTCTTCTAACATTTAAGGAATAGTATGGCAAACCCCATACTCTGGAGACTGTTACTGTAGGCAGTGGGTGTTCATGGAAGGACTTTTGACAAGTTCATGACTAGAGCAGATTCATGTTCCCATCTGGCAGCAGAGTGGGGGATGAACTGGAGGGAGGTAGGTGAGACTGGAGGCAGGAAGACCATTTAGGAGACTAATGCAATCGATCACTTGAGGGAGATGATGAGAGCCTGAAGGACAGCTGTGGGGTGGAGAGAACCAGATCTGAGACCTGTTTAGGGGACAGAAGTCACACAATTTGGTGCCTGAAGTGATGAAGGTAGAGGCTCATGTAGATTCCAAAATTCACTCGTTCGTTTACTCAACGAAGGAAACCTACTCTGCCTCGCTGTATAGGAAATTCAGGGTTAGAGGGGTGAGCAAGACAGGCATGGTCCTTACCAACACAGAGCTTACAGTCTATCTTGATTGGTAATGACACAATTAATAGATTATAAGTAAATTATGAAGTCACAATAACTTGTTTGTATAATTATTAAATGTAACTTGCTCTTAAAAGAGTCCTAACATCTACCACAACTGTCATAATAGTTAACATTTATTGGCTGCTTGTTGTGTACCAGGTACCATTCTAAGCACTAAGCTATGATAAATTCTCACTTTGTTATCATTCTTGTTTTACACTGAGAATAATGAGGCAGAGAGAGATAAAGAAAGCTCAGCTTAGATGTCACAGCATTGCCATGAAGGAATCATACCAAATACAGTGGAAACAGAACACACAAGGCTTGAATTTAGTCTGAAGGATCTGAAAAGGCTTCCTTCCCTGAGGAAGTGGTATTTTAGCAGGGCATTATAGGCCAAGTTAAGGATTTTGAGCTTTGATTTCTAGCCTGATAGACTGAGTGGGTACTGGCACCTTTACCCAATGTTAAATGTAAGGAGAAAGCGCAGTTTCAGTCACAAGTGTGGCAGGGTGTGAGGGTGAGTTCAGTTTTGAATATATTTGGTCATCCAGGTGGAAATATGTAGCTGGATATTTGACTATGAAGCTCATAATCTCTGTCATTGTCAATATCTTGGCATATATCCTTCCCAACTTTCTAATGGACATACTAATTTTTAAAATAAAGTTTAAAAATGAAATGCTGTGTGATTGTCTTTTTTGAGATTTCACAAATAGCCTTTATAGCTCATCATTTTGTGTGAAAGGGAAGCTTTAGGAACTAGCTGGAGATAGACATTTGGGAACAACTAGTATGAAGACAGCAATTGCTGACTCACCAAAACAAAAATAAGTGTTAGATTCGAAAATTATATAGGAAACCACCAGATTCTCGCCTCTTCCTGATATGTTTGTGCATTTGTTTTTCTAAACTACTGAAGGTAGCATAAGATCTTTGTTATTCTACAGATTCAGTTATATGTCTTGTCTAATTATGCCCCCGTGAACATGATAACGTGTAGTGAAGTTTCTTAGAGTAACTCAGAAAATTTATGACACGGGGTTAGCTTTATTTCTTTGGTCCCAGAGTTACACTTAACAGGTCATCTACCAACCGAGATTCCCATGGACTTTAATGAAAAGAGAATAGAAAGTAGTGGCATAACTTATAATTTTTTTTAACTATTGTTAGAACTTGGGCAAAAACCATCTACATACCTTGTAGACCTACAGTAAATACTTGTTAATTATGAGTTTAGATTGTTTAAAGTAGATACCAGTATATCAAGAATAAACTTAACAGAAATGTTAAATGCTTGAGGTGATGGATATCCTTCATACCCTGACTTGATCATTCCACATTCTATACACATAACAAAATATCACATGTACCCAATAAATACGTACAAATATTATGTATCAATTAAAAATGCAAAAATAAATTTAATGTCATTCTGAGGAGGGTGTGGATGTATTTCTATTAAGTGGCAAGTACTTGTGTGTCTGTGGTTGTCTGGAGGCTGTAGTGTAGACTGGGACAGATCCCTGGATGTGTCCGGGAGGAGCTCAGGTTTTTGCATTTAACAGAGTTCCTGTGAGGTTCTGAAGAGTAGCGAAATCTGGTGACGATGGTCTGGAAAATCTTTTTAGTCTCTAGTAGTAAACTGAAAAATAATCAGTTGTCATGTTTTCATTGGAAGTTTAATTAGGGGAAACTAGATGAAACTGATGAAAAATATTATAAAACTAATTAGGAACTTTTGAGAAAAGAGTCACATGGGAATGTTTATAAAGAATTTTCGGCCAGGCAGAGTGGCTTGTCCCTGTGATCCTAGCACTTCAGGAGGCCAGAAGTTCAAGACCTGCCTGAACAGCATAGCAAGGCCCCGTCTCTACAAAAAATAGGAAAACTAGCCAGGCATGGTGGTACATGCCTGTAGTCCCAGCTACTCTGGAGGCTGAGGCAGAAGGATCACTTGAGCTCAGGAGTTTGAGGATGCACTGAGCTATGGCGATACCACTGTACTCCAGCCCAGGTGACAGAGCAAGAGCCTGTCTCAAAAAAAAAAAAAAAATCTTTTTAGTGACCCCCCTAAAATGCTCTGGATCTATATTGTTAAGTGGGGGGAAAAAGTTGTCAAATTGCTTATCCAAGTTTATTTTTTTTTAAGCCATGTATTTTCATAGAACAGTAGAAGGCAATATACAAAAATGTAGATAGTGGTTATACTCTCCTGGGCACACAGGTGATTTTACTTATTTTCTGTAATTTCTGTAATTGTCAAGAATTACCATTAAAATCAGGAAATACTTTTCAATAATTAAACATTTTAAGATTATACAATTAAAGCTGTACAAGCACATTACAGCTTAACTAGATGAGTGGTTCTCAGGAAATAAACTACCTGCACCCAGGGCAGCCAATGTGGATTCCCATGGGGCTTTTTCCCAACCCGGAGAGGCCCTCAACCCTAGTGAGGATTATTGCCATAGCAAGGCACTGAACAGAGGGGACAGGGTATATCATATCTGCCAGGTGTTTGGGTTGCAGGAAAAGTAGGTCAAGGATCATTGCATTGGAGATAGCATGGTATAATCTTAAAAAGATTTTTTTTTTTGATTGTTCTTCTTAGAAAAATTGTTACGGCTTAAGCAAGACATTCACGTCTGAGGATTATTACATTTAAGAAACGGTTATTGTACCACTAAAAATCAATACTTACTGATGTTGGATGACCTCCGGGTTCTGTTGTTAAGTGAAAAAAGAATGGTGCAGAATGCTTTCGGATGTGCTTTCAATACATAGACTGCCTCCTAGAAGGTATACCAGAAACTGGCTCGGAGCTGTTGCCTCTGGGAAAGAGAACTGGAGGTGGTGGGCAGGCCAGGGTGAGAGGAAGGGAAGCCTTTCTTAACACTGTATACCCTCTTTTACTATCTTAAATTTTGGTCATGTACATGTTTTGCCAATTTTAAATAGATTACAATTTTTTTTTTGAGATGGGGTCTCGCTCTGTTGCCCAGGCTGGAGTGCAGTGACATCATTATGGCTCACCGCAGCCTCCAACTTCTGGGCTCAAGCGATCCTTCCATGCCCGGCTAATTTTTCTTATTTTTTGGTAGAGACGGGGTCTCACTATGTTGCCCAGGTTGGTCTTGAACTCCGGATCTCAAGTGATCCTCCAGCCTCAGCCTCACAAAGTGCTAGGACTATGGCATGAGCCACTGCACCTGGCCAGATTATAAATTTTTTAAAAATTTTGATATTATTTCCCGTTTTTAGAAAAGATGCAAGAATAGTACAAAGAATTTATAGCTGCCCTTTACCCAGATTCCTTGCTATCAACATTTTAAAAGTAGGTTGTTTTGAATACCAAAAAACACATTTTTTGAAAAAGTGGGTTCTAGCAGAGATGGGCAAGGCAGCAACTGTTATACCCATTTTGCATGTGAGGACATAGAAACTAGGAGAGGTTAAACAACTTGCCCTCCAGCAAGTTAGCAGTAGGGTTGGTTCACTCTTCAGCTGCTGTTAACACGGTGATGATCTGTGTTATTCTCAGTTTGGTTTTGAAGTGACCAACTTGACAGGACTGGATTGGATTGAGTAACTTTTCTGAGATTCATCTTACCTCAGGCTGTTTTTGGATTTCTGAAAATTCTGAGTAACCACTGTCTTGGTCAGAATAGTAGATAAGATGAAGCACAATCCCTACATTACCCTCAGTTCCTTCTGAAATAAAATATCTGTTGTGGGAGAGGGAAGGAAGATGTATAAAATTGTATTTTGAAGACTTGAGTTAAAATGGTACTCTAAAATTGTACCCGCTCTCCTCCATTAGGGGGCGCCATTCCCCCACATTTTCTGATCTCTAAGATCAGAAATGGTTCATTTGTTTGAATTGTCATTATCTTTTAAAAAATATAATTACAGTAGTGGTGCATAGTTAATGCAGTGTTTTGAGAAAATACTGATAGGCAAAAAGAAGAAAAATTTGAAATCCCTTCTTTTCATAGATTAAAACTAATCCTAGATTTTATAGATTACAGCTACTCATATAGACTACAACTACTCGTGTATATCCTTCCAGACTTTTTTCTAATGGATCTATATACTTAAAAAGTAAATTTACTTATAGCATCATCTAGAGGAGTACACAAATCTTAAGTATGAACCTTGATGAATTTTCACAAAATAAATATAGCCATGCAACATCCACCCAGATCAAGAAATAAAACATCTTCAGAAGGCCTTTCCTGCCTCTTCACTGTTACTGCCTCCCTAAGATAACCACTATCCTGGCTTCTAACATGAGAGAATAGTTTCACCTGTTTTTGAACTATATAAGTGGAATCAAATAGTATACATTCTTGGGTCTGCCTTTTTTTGTGCACCATTATGTTACTAGTATTTATGCATGTTCTTGCGTGTTGTAATAGTTCATTTATTTTTGTTGCTGTATTTTCTTGTATGAATTTGTCCCTATCCTATATACCAGGGGTCAGCAAACTTTCTGTAAAGGTCTAGAGAGTAAACATTGTAGGTAGGCTTTGTGGGCCATACAATGTCTGTCACAACTACCCAGCTCTGCCATTGTAGCTCAAAAGCAGCCATAGACAATATGTAAGTGAATGGACACGGCTGTGTTTCAATAAAACTTTATTTACAAATAAAGGTGTTGGGCTGGATTTGGCAGTAGTTGTAAACTACTGCTTTACTTTTTTTAAAAAAGGTATCATACAGTGTGATTGAATTTTTTGAGGTATCATAAATAGCCCTTATAACTCATCATTTCCCTGTGAAAGAGGAATTCCAGGAAGTGGAATAACAGCTGGGCATTCTTCCTTCTTTATTATAGTCTCTGGCAAACATAGATGAAGTCGTGAACAAAATTAGACTGAAAATAAGGTAAGTAACACTGTATGATTGTTAATAATTAATGGAAAGTGTGTTGTTAATTTAGTTAATCGCATTCTGGATCACACTTTCCTGCTCTCACAGGAAAGCACTGAAATACCAAGTTTGCTGTAGATAGTAATTTTTTAAAAAATTATTCTTTTCTCTGGGTTTCCATATGAACTTTGTAGCAAGGAACTCAATTCTTCGGCCAGTCTTCAATTCATAAAAAAGGAAGGATGCTGTAACAGAGTCTATTCAAAACAGTTAATTGTAGAAGGAGGCAAAAGCTTTTCTACTATATCTTTAATGGTTTTATTTCCCTAATGGATTTACTTTTTTTTTTATACTCTGAAGCTTTAGATATGAAGATAGGCCTGTATGTGTATCCTTGTAACATACCAACCAACAGTGTTAGATCTGCCAGTTGGCTTTGGTGGTGGCCCAGGATTAAACATTGTGATTAAGATAGGATGTGATCGTCCACGATTATCATCACGTGTCCTTCCTACCTAAGGCGTGTTCTGGTTTACCCATGTCTGGGTTTCCAGTTTTGACACGTGGTAGGTACTCAATAAATGTTCATTATATAAATACATTGATGTCATTGCTTCAGATATAGTTTTGGGACTTTTGTTTGCTTTGTTTTTAACTTTTGATGAGGAAAAGTGTTCATTTTAAATCCAGGAGATGATTTTTTTCCCTACAACCCTTGGGTCTTTCAGTGAAGACCTCCGGCCTATGAATGTATCATTCCATTGGTGCCTCGGGAAGTACAAAGAAGCCTCCTTGTTTTGTTGGACTTTAGCTGTAACAATTCTAGTAGACCACTAAGTTGTCCAGGGTTTGCACAGAAAATGGAAATTCCCTGATGATTCAAAGTCACTTGCAAGCTAGTTATTAATATTTTCCACTTTCACCCTACCATACCTTTAATGGATTCTTCAAATGAAAAATGACATAGACTGATACAAATTCCTCCAGCTGAGGTGCCATTAATTGGCCCCCGTTGAGCCGCAGGAGAAAGAGGAGCTGGAAGCTGTGGATCTGTCTCACACACAGTTGCATGATCAGGGCCCAGAGGGTGAAGGACGGATTTCATCTACCACCCTGGCTCCTTCTCCCTTTTAAGGGTATTGAGGAAGTTACTGAAGAAGGGATTTTGTGTGGGGTAATTTGAATTCTCTGGCTTGTTCCTGTAAAGTTTCAGCAATTCTGTCATTCCTGATTTACTCCATGAAAAATCCTAAAAGTTTTATTGGTCCTTTCGGAGAGCTTGACTATTAAGTGAAAATAGCCATTTTTAAAAACAAGGCGACTCATCGGTCTTGGCTCACTGCACTACTGTTGCTGCCCCCTGAGGTCCCAGGCCTCATTCTTCCTTATATCACTCACACTTGCTTGGTTTTCTGGACAAGTAGCTGCAATCTGCAGGAGTGAATGGATAAATTACTAACTTTTGTTTTCTTTCGGTCAACCTAGAATAGAGATTATCTGAATGATTTGTATCCTTTAACTTTTTGCTAGGAGACTGGATGACAATATTCGAACTGTTGTAAGAGGTCAAACGAACGTGGGGCAGGATGGAAGGCAAGTAAGTAACTTATTCCTTATTTTAATTTTACTCCCCTAATTTCTTCCAGCCCAAACAACCAAGTGACCAAAATGTTGATGTGCCTTCTTGCAGACCACTTTCTGATTGTTCTGTTTCATGCACAGCAGGACAGGGTAGGCTGCCCAGAGCAACCGTGAGCTCTCACTCAGTTTCCCTTGGACCAGGAGCATATACTGTGGCACCGCTCACCTGGGCCCAGGGGCACGCACACAGGCCGAAATGAGAAGGCTGGAATTTCCTTGTCTTTCTCCTTAGTGTCAGAGATCTCTTGTACCCTCCTTTATTTTGTGTCCTGTGGCTAAATAAGGTTGCTGCTTTTGTCTGTCAGCTAAGTTGTTGGGTTTTTGTTTTTTGGGTTTTTTTTCCCCAAATGTCTGAGGCAGGGAAACAAAGCTGCTGAGCTCGTGGCGATCCTGACCATGATCCTCAAGGGCTGATCTTGGTCGCCATGCTCGGCTGAGGAGAAAATGGACACCCCACATCCCCAAGGGAGGGAGACCCTAGTCGATGAGGTTTTGATATTACTTTTGTGGCTGCAAAACATAGTAACCTGACATAGCTACAATTTTCCATACCTAATTTTGCTGACAAACAGGTAACTGAAGTTATTTCAAAGTTTTACAGGTCATTTTGGGTCTAGCTAAGGAGGGATATTGGAAGAGAATGAAGGGAGAAAGAAGTGTGTGGGGAGGAGATAGCCTTCAATGACTGAGGGGCCGGATGTTATCTAGTAACCATTTTCCTTTTTATTTGGATACTTCTTCTGTTGAGGCATCATATTTCAGTAATTGCTGTCGTGACAGAAATGCTGAGCATGCCTTTTCTAGTCTTCCTCTCTTACAGTCTGCTCCTCCCTTTCCAGTACGAATCCAGTTAGGTCAGGAGTGTGCCTTCCTGATAGCTTCAGTTCTGTTATTTCTCCTCTTTCACATTTTTCAGTACAACTGATTTCTAAAAATGTTCACCATGTTGCCCATACTTGGGGTGAGGGGAGGGTATGATCCTATGTCAAAATTTCCTGGTCTCTGATAGTCCTCCTTCCTCTGCTAGTAGCTTACAAGGGTAATGAGTCTCTTTCTTTTACATTTTTAGTTTTACTCAGCTCTCTGTTTTCCTTGCATTTTGTGATTAACTTTCTTTTTCAGCTTAATAGTTTCCATTGATCCATTTGTAAACAGTCTACCTTCTTCCTTGTTATCATCATCAGTATTTGTTTATAGACTCATAGTTTCCTAAAACTGATCTTGTCTTCTGGACTTTTGCACAGTCCTTATTGCCTTGTTTTTGTCTATTTGAGGTATCTGCCAAGAAGCGCTGCTTTGCTGGCACATGAGGCCCATGTAAAGGGGGCCCTTAGAGGTCATAAAGAATCACAGAGTAGGCGGCAACTGCTGCAGCCTCATTCTGCTGGTTAACTTTCCTAATATATGTCTGCTCATATCATCTACCTCTTCAGAAACCTCAGTGGCTTCTGGCTACCACATGCAATCCAAGTTCCTTTGCTTGGCGTTCACGGCTTCACTCTACATTTCCAGTTTTGTATCCTGTTGTGTTCTATCCGTACTGAAGATTTAGCACTCAACAAGCATGCCCTGTGCTTTCTGGACCTATGCTTATGTATTTCTTTGTGCCTGAAATGCTTTTTCTCCTCTCTTTTTCTTCCAGTAGCTATATTTCCAAATACTACTTCTTTTATAATATTTTCTGTTTACCTCATCTAGATGCACCAAGGAATCAGAATTTTTGAACTAGAAAGGGCTTGGAACTCATCTGGTCCGTTCCTCTCATTTTACAGGGGAAAAAATTGATCCCAAGATCATTCAGTTAGATGTATATTCCTTCTACCCATAAACACCCGCAGCCCTATGCTTGTACTTTTCATTTGGCTTTTGGGATCTCCCTTGACTTACTAGAGAACAGATCTTGTCTCCTTGACGAGTTTATAAGCTCACTGGAGGTAAGAACTGTATCTTTGTCATCCTTACATTTCACTACATGTGGTGCACGTGCAATAACATTTTATTCAACTGTATCGAATATTTGGTCTGTGTGAGATTGTTTATTAATTATAAATAAGCAAAAGCCCTTAACCATGAAAACATCATTTTGATCAGTGTGTGTTACTTTAAAGTGCTTTAAAACTTTATTTGTGCATGAATACTCCCAACTTACTATTATTTGGAGTAATAACACTGTTCCGTGTGACTCAGCCTGCATTTAGAATGGCTCACTGGAAACCTGTAAATACTTAAGAGAGTCTCAGGTATTTAAAATTCCAAGAATGTGAAAATGTAAATGAATGATTCATCAGGACGTTTTGTTGGGTCATGCTATGTAGATATATATCTTTCAGTTACTTATGTTTTAACCATGGGTCACAAACTAGCAGTATTGGAGAGTCAGGCCCAGCATTAGGCAGCCTGCAGGAATGTCGGCATTCCCCACCATCACACGTTAATAGGTTACAGGTTGCTGCAGCAGAGGAGGTCATATTTCAGAGAGCAAGACCACATTTTCAAGAATGTTTAGATAGCATTTCAATCTGTGATGGAATTTTGTATTCGTCTCCTTAGAATCCAGACAGAAAGGAAGCCCAGAAGAAATAATTGCTTTTCTTGTCATCCCCTCCATCTGTCTTTTCCAACAGTTTGTAATGCAAGCTGAAGTAGAGGCTTTTTTCTTTTTTTCCCTAGGAAGCTTTTGGGTCCTGTCCTTGTCAACTCCTAGGGATGAAAGCCTCACTCTCCAGCCCTTGCTGGCTGGTGGTTTGCTAAAAGGAGTCTCCATTTGACTGGCACAGACTTGGGAGAATTATGGATGTTCCAAAATACTGAGTTTTATAGGTCAAGAGGCCCCACATTCCCTTCTTCCCTGGAACAGAGGGAAAGTTCGTTTTCAGAACTTGTTTTCTAAGCTTCTGAGGAACACTCAGGAGGAGAGCAGCAACATGGACAGAAGGAAGTTTTCCTTTTGTAAATTTAATCTTGATCGTGTTCAGCCAGAACAGTTATGCTTCTTAATCTGTGTAAATAAGGGGAAAGAGTTTGTGTCACATCATGGTGTCTTAAGGAGACATTTTTAGCAGAAAAGTTCTTTTTGAAAGGCAATGTTTCTGACTCAAAAATTATTTGGGGGAAGGGGGTGATTTAGCTATTGAAGACATAGTGAGGTCATTTCTGTAGTTTCTTGAAATTTCTGAAATGCCAGCTGTTTGGTTAGCACTCTGCTCAACGTTTTGTAGAGTCTTTGATTGTTGACCACCTCCTATGTGGGGCAACTTGAACTGGTCTAGTCTGAGTGACCTCTTCTAACCAGACTGTGAGGCTCTTACAAAGTTTATGTGGTGCGGAATCCTCTCCATTTTTATCTGTTGAAGTCATCAGTCAAAAGCTTTAATTAAATGCCCACATGTCTGAACCTTTGTGGATAAGATGAGTCAATTCAACAAGTACATGATCCAATGTGCTATGAAATTTATGCAACTTCCCAAGAATTAAAATGGATAGCCTGGACGCAGGTAGAAAGAGAGGTGAATAGAGGAGCTCATGTTAGGGGAAGAAAAAGTTGGCATGTTAAATTTCAAGAGTTGGCAGACCTTGACCAATTCCCAGTAAGCTCACTGAAAATCACAGGAGATGACCAGCCACTGAGTTCCTATCTCTTTAGTGGAGCTTTGCTGCAATGTATTAATAGTTGTTTGATCAGAGAAAGACAAAGGTTTGGGAGGAGAAGAGAATTATTACAGTAGTCCCCCCTTATCCGTGGGATATATGTTCCAAGACCCCCAGTGGATGCCTGAAATTGCAGATAGTACCGAACCCTGTAAAAATTGTATTTTTTCCTATGCATATGATAAAGTTTAACTTATAAATTAGGCACAGTAAGAGATTAACAACAACTAACAATAAAATAGAACAATTATAACAATATGGCAACATCACTACTTTCGCAATTTGGAGCTATTATGAAGTAAAATAAGGGTAATTTGAACACAGCACTGCAGTACCTAGGCAGCCAATTTGATAACCAGGGTGGCTGCTAAGGAACGAACAGGCAGTTAGTGTGTACAGCATGAATATGCTGGACAAAGGGAGGATTCATGGCTCATTAGGGTGGAGCAAGCAGTGCAAGATTTTATCATGCTACGCGGAACAGTGCGCAATTTAAAACTTACGAGTTGTTTATTTCTGGAATTTTCCATTTAATAGTTTTGGCCTGCAGTTGACCATGGGTAATTGAAACCTCAGAAAGTGAAACCACAGATAAGAGGGACTACTATATTGCCATGTCCAGCTCTGCTCACTCAAACTTTGGTTTGGAAGAAGCTTTAGATAATTGTAGCACATCCATCCACCCAGCTCAGGAATCCTTCGTATGGTATCTCTGAGACACAAAAATTCACTGTCTGCAGAAGCTTGGATACTTACAATGATGGGGAGCTTACTACTTTATTGGTCCACCGGACAGACTATTTCAGTTTTGTACAGCTTTAATTGTGAGAAGCTTCTTTCTTACGCTGAACTGAAATAGTAAAATAGACCTCACTGTAAACTTCTCATTGATCTTAGCTCTGCCAGCTGGACCAGTGTAAGCCTAATCCCTTTTCCTTATTACAGCTTCTGAAATTTAAAATGGATGTTATGTTCCTTTCTAAGTGTTCCTTTTTCTAGGCTAACCATTCTTAGTTTCTTCAACTTTATAATGTAATTTCCAGACCCTTTATCATCCTGGTTGCCTTGCACCGGATAGGAGTTTGTCAGCATCCGTCTTAAAATGTGATTCCCAGGAGGAGACATACCTAGTAAGCATACAGTGGGACAGTTTACCTCCTTGTTCTGGACTGTGATCATTAACCTGGGAACTGGGGGTTCAGAGGGTCTGTCAACTCCCTGAAATTAATTGTAAATTTTTGTGGCTAGACATAGCCATAGACTCATTGATTTTTCTAGATTTCCTAAGGAGTCTGTGACTCTTCAAAAGTTAAGGACCACTGATTTAGACACTATTTTTCCATTACCTTGGATTTGGTGAAATTTTTGGCAGCTGTGTCTCACTGTTGGCATCTGTTGAGTTGGCAGTCACCTAAAACCCGGTCAAGAGTTGCAAACAGATGCCCACAGAGTTAAGAAAGTAAACTACATGGTTTAAGCAGGCTAGTGTGTGTCCATACACATCCATTAAGGGGTTGAATCTTCTGTCTTAAGGGGACAGCCATAAGTCGATTCTAACCAATTCTGTCATGTCTAGATGCAGACCTGGAATTGTCAGATCTGTCAATTTTTCAAGAGAAGCCAGAAATCCGAATTTTTATGTGACTTTCCCAATTTTTAATGTTGGCTTAGTGTTTTTCACAAACACTGCAAAGGCCAAACAAAACACATCTATGGGCCAACAGTTTGCAATACTGCCCCAGGTCTTTTTTCATGTGAATTTCATTTAAACTTTCTCCTCTTCTGTTGTGCCAGAGATTCTTTGAAATTAAGTGCCAGACTTTATGTGTCTCACCCTTGGTTTCATCTTGCTAGTTTTGCTTGGTTGTTCTAGCCTGTCAAGACCTTTTGGAATCTTGATGACCTCCCCATTTTGTCATTAGCAGATTCATCAGACACGCCTTCTGTGTCTTCATTTAAGTTGTAGATGAAAAGGTGGAAGGAGATTCATGCAGAGCCATGTGGCATGCCATTAGAGACTTCCTGTTCTCCTCTTCCTCATCCTCACTTTAGTGCAAAATGCCAGACCCAGGAAAGAAAGGAATTCTGCCAGTCCTTGAGTGTTGTCCAGGGCCATGTTTCTTAATCTTTCCGTGTCTTGATTCTCCCCAGAAAGGAGGCTAATATAATAACACTTGCCATCTTCACTTTTCGTGGAAGTATCGTAAAGACTTATTAACTAAATTGGCAAAGCATGTTGCCTTCCAGAGAGAACGTATTCCTTGCTTTGCATTCTCAAAAGTAGCATATCATCTCATTCAGGTGTTAGAATAAAAATAATTGTGCTCTTCATGACTCTGAACTAGGTAGATGGGGGGACTTTACAGCATGGTGTTGATCTTCATTATGTGGGATTATGAATTTGTCATTGTCAGCTCACTAGCTGGAGGGTTTGTATTCTTATCCTCCATCACTTAAAATTTATCCTTACTCTCATCCTCTCTTAGGAGGAAAATGAGGCCTAATGATTGATAAAAATTAAAGAAAATAAATAGGATTGGTATTAAAGGGAACATAAATAGTTTGGAAAAATGGCAGTTGCCATTTGCTTTTTCTCCTGCTAAAACATACTGCAGTTAAAGCAATTGGGCTTATAAAGTATAGGTTCAAAATTTCCCATTAGTGGCTGAGAATGGCTGGACATTTCTTGTTTCTTTTTAATTTTTTTTGTATTGTACTTTTCAGAATGTCTGCACACAACGCTAACCTTCAGAAATTGCTACTGTCTGGGTATAACCTGGCAGTGCAGAGAGCACTGTGATTTGTGGGGTAGCCCAGGAGTCGGGTTGTTAGCTCAGCCTTTTGTAGGCGAACAGTGTCCCAAGTTTTGATTGAGGCTCTCCATCATTCCCCACCCAGGATTTCTTACCTCTGGTGCAGCAGTCAGGGTTGGCTTGCCTTTACTTGACAGGTTGAATTTAAGTGAATGTTCAGTTTTGCCAACTTCTAGAATGCCATTGACTGCAGCTGAGGCAGGGACTCATAAAAAAAAAAAAAATGTCCATTACTTGTTTAGCACTGTAGTGTGACTGGGTTTAGTCTAACCACCATGCTTCATCCTGTTTATTATAGATGAGCCTTTATAGGATAGTGCTTTTTTGGCAGAGAGACATATCTGCTATGTATTTGGAACCCTTTGCCACTTGTCCTCTAAAATCCCTCATTAGACAACCTGTAAGGAATCCAAACAGCTATCTTTTCTCCTCTATATACAATGAAGGACTGAGCATTTTATTTGAATTCTCAAAGGATTGGGGTAATTGGATATTTTCACTAATGTAACATTGGATGGCAGCCTGGGCAAGTGAAAAAGACTTGAGCTTTGAATTTAAATTTTGGCTCCGCTATTGTTTGTGTGACCTTGGACAAGTTACTTAATTTTTCTAAGCCTTAGCTTCTTCATCTGTGACATGAAGTTAATAATACTGCCCTCAGGATGGTGAGGATTAGAGTTAATATATTTTATTTTATTTTTCAGTTTTATAACTTTGGCAAATAGTGGTCATCCACATTGACTATAGATCTTGAAAGTGATAACAGGTACATAAGTAACCGAACTACAGAGCTTGTTTGGTGAATCTTCATCCTTATTATGTTTTCTGGACAACCACATGGGGATATGCCATAGGTCATTCCTTATTCTTTTGGCCCAGACAGCTTTGTCGAGCCTGGTATTAATGCACACATCTGGAGTCCCCATTGCCTTCGTGACAAATTTCTGGATCTCTTTCAGTGCCTGATGGTGTGCTCCTTGAAGCCCACTCCCTGGGTGGGCTTGTGAATGTTGATGGTGTATTTTTACCACCTCATTGATGGCAGAACAGCCTTTCTTCTTCTCTCCCACCCTTCTTTGCAAGAGCAATTCTTCCAGGCCCAAGTTGGAAAGGACAGAGACTTAATATATTTTAAAACACCCAAGACAGTGTTGAGCTCACTAGTATTTAGTAAATGGCAGGAATGCTGCTGCCACTTATTCTGATATAACCCACTGGAGTATCAGTGTTCCTAATTCTATGCATCCAGGTGTTTGTCTAGTTCCTGTGGCTTTCCCATCAGCTTCACTCCTTTCCATCCCTGCTGCCTTGCTTTAAAGCAATGCCCCGTTTACTTGCTCTGAATTATTAGAGCCTCCTTACAGGCTTCAGTGTGCCTTTTTCTGGGAATGAAAATTGCAGCATAGCTTATCTGTGGTCCAGAACATCTGCTGTTGCATCAGAGGTGTTATTAATAAAAGGCTCAATTCTCTGGTCCTGTTCTTAAGACCTACATTAGACATTTGCCTGAGCAAGATGTACAATATCACTCCAGAGTTAAGGAAGATAAATATTCCACATGAGGACAGAATTTATGGTTTGTGTTATTTTTGAAATTTGAGACTGCAGATAATTTTAATTTTTTTCCTATTTCTAATTTTTGTAATTTCCAAATTGTTCTTAATACGCATACAGATGATTTTCAACTTACAGTGGAGTTGCATCCCGATAACTCATCATAAGCTGTAAATATTGTAAGTTAAAAAATGTATTTAATACACCTAACCTACTGAACATCATAGCTGAGCTAGCCTAGCCTACGTTAAATGAGCTCAGAACACTTAACATTATCCTACAGTTGGGCACAATCATCTAACACAAAGCCTATTTTATAAAAAAAGTTGAATATCTCATGTAATTTATTGAATACTGCACAGAAAATGAAAAACAGAATGGTTGTATGGGTACTCGAAGTACAATTTTTATAGAATGTGTATTGCTTTTGCATCAATGTAAAGTTGAAAAATTCTTAGTTGAACGATCATGAGTTGGGGACTGTCTGTATGTTACTTTAAAAAAAGAAGTAAAATTTTGAGATGCCATATTCTCTTTTTTTGTTGTTGTTGAGACAAGAGTCTCGCTCTGTCGCCTGGGCTAGAGGGCCATGATGTCAGCCTAGCTCACAGTAACCTCAAACTCCTGGGCTCAAGCGATCCTCCTGCCTCAGCCTCCCGAGTAGGTGGAACTACAGGCATGTGCCACCACACCTGGCTAATTTTTCTATTTTTAGTAGAGATGGGGTCTCACTCTTGCTCAGGCTGGTCTCGAACTCCTGATCTCAAGCAATAATCCTCCCACCTCAGCCTCCCAAAGTGCTGGGATTACAGGCATGAGCCACCTCGCCCTGACCTTTTTTTTTTTCCCTTAAATATTTAACCCTCCTCAAATACCTAATGGGTCATTGTGTATTGTTCTTTTAATATATTGTTGCGTTCTAGTATTTTATCTGGAATTTTCATTCATGTTCAAAAATAAAATTAGTTTGTAATTTTCTTCTTGTTGGTGATGTCTTCGTTAGGTTTTGTATCAGCTTTATAAAACAAACAGGAAGCTTTCCATCTTTTGCTATGCAGTGAGACCATTTTAATAGTATAAAAATGATACCCTAATGTCTTTGAAACAGTTTACCTGTAAAATTATCAAGATCTAGTGCCTTTTAGAGGATTTGTTCCTTGGCAGCCTTTTCTGTTATTTCTATGGTTATATTTACATCTTCCACTTCTTGAGCTGATTTTAGTAAGTATAGATTTCTTTTTTTTTTATATATTTTTTTATTTGTCAGCAGGGACCAGGCTCGCTGGCCACTTCCACCACCACTGCAGCTCACACTCCCCAAAGTATAGATTTCTTGAAAATAATGTCACTCAGATGTTTAAGATTATTCATCCTTTCCACATCTCTCTTTAAATTCTCTTTTCATTCTTAATGTTGTATTTCCTCTCCCCCCCCCCATAGATTAACTAGCTAGAATTTTTTTAGACCTCTTCAAAGGACTTGTACTTAGATTTATTTATCAATTCTATTCTTTTCCTGTTTCAATTCATTACTTTATACCTTTATCTTTATTACTTCTTTCATTTCTGTCTTCTTTAAGTTCCTTTTAATTCTTTGTTATGTAAGAATAAGAATATTTAAAGATATGACTTTTTCTGAATACCACTTTGGCCACATCTCCTGAGTGTTAAAATGTATTTTTATTGTTGTTGTTTTTAAAATAATCTTTGAATGCAGTTTTTATTTTGCTTAAGAACAAAGAGTTAAGAGTACATGTGAGTTTAAGTTTTTTTGTTTTTTGTTTTGTTTTTTTGGCATGTAGTTTGATGTGTTTGATCCTTTTTTAAATTTTATTAAATTTCATTTAGTCAATATGACCTTTTTTGCTTTTTTTATATTGCTGTATTTTAACAGCGTTATTGAGGTATATTTCACATACAATATAATTTATCTGTTCAAGGAGTACCATTCAATGTCTGGATATATTACATTATTAAGTTTTAAAAATTGTGTAAAATATATATAACATAAAATTTATGATTTTAACCATTTTTAAGTACACAATCAGTGGCATTAGTTACATTCACAATGTTGTACAACCATTACTACTTCTATTTCCAAAATTTGTTCATCACCCCAAACAGAAACTCTGTAACCATTAAGCAATAACTTCCCTTTCCCACTTTCCCTAGCTTCTTGTAACTTCTAATTTACTTTCTATCTCTGTGAATTTTCCTAGTCTGGGTACTTTATATAATGAAATACTACAATGTTTGACTTTTTGTATCTGGCATATTTCACTTACAGTGTCTTCAAGTTTCATCCTTGTAGCATTTATCAGAACCTCATTCCTTTTTATGGCTGAATTATATTCCGTTGTATGGAATTTATCCATACAATCCAGACCACATTTTATTTATCCGTTCCGTTCATCTGTTCATGGACACTTGGGTTGTTTCTACCTTTTGGCTGTTGTGAACAATGCTGCTGTGAACATAGGTATACAAATATCTGTTTGAATCTCTGCTTTCAATTCCTTTTAGTATGCACCTAGGAGTGAAACTGCTGAGTTATATGGTAATTTGTAATCATTTCAATATTTAATCTCTTTGGAAACATTTTTCCATATTGTTCTAAGCTTCAGTAGATTTTTCTGTTAGACACAATGCATTAACACAAGCATACTTTCTATTTTGTCTTCGTTTAGTCTGCACAAACTATGTGTTTCAGATTAGCTAGAGAGTCTTAAGCTTTTGTAGTCAGTACCTAATAATAGAGGTGCTCTTCCCCGCAAAATAAAACCACCCTGATTTTTTGTTTTATTTAGTTAACAAGTCCAGCAGTTGGATTATTTCCTTTCTGACATTAGAAACACAAGTCCCACTTGTCTGCAACGTGATTATTGAAAATAGTTTTAGGAAAATAATATGCCAAGAAGAAACACTGAAGTTTATTATTCTTCTGAGCCATCTCCATATAAATTGGCACTCTTCAGGAGCCAAGAAAGAAGGTCAAGCATAACTTTTGCCATCTGCTTCTTTCCATGTTAGAGCAGTCACAAGTTTAAACTGGAGTCTCTACCTCTAAAGAGGAAAATGCCATTCATCACTACTGCAACTGCTCTGGCTGTTACCCAGGTCACTCTTGCTTTTGATTGCTTGTAGTTAGAGATTTTGTAAGGAAAATTCCATCCTCTGTTTGAGGTTGTGCATTAAAAAAATTACAGTATCCCTGCTAACCAGGCAAAGCTTTCTGGGTTTCAGGTCCTTGACACAAGTCATTCAGATATGTTTGAACAATGGATGGGAATTTGAAACTCTGTCTTCATATAGGAACTTGACCTCTTTTTTCCTCTTCTCAACCATGGAAACACAGTATTTAGAACAGCACGAATTCAGTGCTGTGGTTGTTCTGTCAGCATTTCCATTTAGAAATCTCTGTTTTCAGGAGTCTATAATATAGCTATAAAATTTCCTTTGCTCTAATTTGGACTCCAAGGTCTCCTCTGGACAGAGATTAGTTTTGTACAAGCAAAGATAATGAGTCTATTTTGGTTTGGTGTTTTGTAGTCATCTCGATTAAAGCTCTAAAATACATAAGAAACTTGTTGTCCTCCATATAGTATTGGATCATATGAGAGGATTTCTGATTTCTGTTTTCGTATTGAATTGTGGACTCTCTGAACAGATACTGTGTACATCTCTAGGTATCGTATGTGATATCTAGAATATGGATGTTAGACAAAATATATTAGTGCCACTCTCACAATGACCCCCAATTAGAAGGGGAACATTTCTTTTTGGAGATGCACTTACTGGACTTACAGACAATTTGATACTTCAAATACTGTCTTTTATATAGCAGGAGAAGAAAGGAATTGAGGGGTTTTACCCCATCTCAGACCTAATTACTAACCCTTGTCACCTCATCATGCTTGAACTTTTCTTGTTTCCAGTCACATGGGAAGAGAAGGGACAGTTAGCCAAGTATTATTCCTATGATAATACCATTATCCTAAGCTAGGCCCAGTGCTGCTTACTAATAAGTCTGAAATCCATACTTTTTTTTCATTGAATACTTAGAGATTCTGATCTTTAGAGATTTCTGGTGACTAAATTAGCATCTTGTGGGCAGGTTCCAGCACCACTCATCAGCCCCGGAGTTTTCCAGATCTCTAAAATTAAGAATGTACTGTTGTAAGGCTGATCTGTCTTGATTGATTCACTGTAGGCAAAGATACATTTTGAATTGCTTTTGCAGAGCATACATTTAGAGTCATTTTTCTTGATCTAAATACTAATGTTTTAGTGCGATATAAATGTGTTTACCTTGCATTTTACAAAATCTTGTTGCATACATTACTTGATCCTCACAAAAATGTGTTTTAGACCATGTAGATGCTATTCTCCCCATCTTACAGATGGAGAAACCGGCTCAGATAGGTTCTGTGACCTGCCCAAAATCACACTCTGTGAGTTAACCATGGATCCAGATTTTCTGATTCCCAGCATGCTACATACTTGTCCATATCAAATTCTCTTTTTGAATAGTGACAAACATTTAAAAGCAGATTTGGGAGCCACTTTTTTTCATTGTGGAACCTGAAAAGTTAACTGGTTCACAAGGGAATCCAAACAATGGCAGTGGCCAGGGGCTCATGAACCAGCTGGGTCCGTCTCAGCATGGAGAGGAAATTGGACTGAGAGAAGAGCTCAAGAATGGAAAGAGAACTGTGTGTTCGCTACACACCTGTGGCCCTGAGAATATAACAACCAAAGAGATCCTGAGGAGAATAAGTGAAATCCGAAGAGAGAAAACCATTCAGATCCGGGTTCATAGCCTAAGAAACATTTGGTACAGAAGTTATCTCAACAAATCAGCTGAAGAAACATCCACATTTCACCACAAAATGATGTTTTCTCCTGAATGAAGACCCATAATATAAATAAGAGTTACTAAGTGACTAAAATTAGAAGTAATGGTAAGGTATGGAGAATTAGAATGAAGTAAGTGACCTCTAACTTGGCAATTAGAAGTCTTAGCTATTTGTGGGAAGCAGTCCATTGTTAAACTTGGACAAGTTGTTCCTTTAAATATGCCCCGTTTCCGAAAGTATCGTATTTCTGTATCTTTTATTCAGCAAAAGCAGTTGAGACTTTTGCTTAAACATTTCCTTCTCTTTTGCCATTTGGAGTTGTTGCTTGAAGTGCATGCATCCTCAAGGGTTATCTTTCATCAGAGGAAGCTGTGCATGAATGCATTCACTCCCAGCCACTCCAGGGCTAACGTATTTTAAGTTATGGATGATAACAGATATAAGCAGAAGTTTAAAATGTAAATGTTTAGTCTTGTTTGGGCACTGCTGAATTTGTGTCCCAGCCTCATCTCATGATTTTAACTTCTGGCTTGTCTCCTAAACACAATAAAAATGAGCTCTTTGCTTCACATTTTCAGTGGATGTAGTTTGAAGAAATCAAAATAAAAGTAACTCACATGGAACAGAGCATTTTAACAAATAAGGTGAGAATTACGCCCTTTGTTCTTCACAGTCTTTTGGTTCACAAACTTGTAAAGAAATCTGTGCTTTAAATAAAGTCATTTTATGCTCAAGCTTTCTGAATGGACTATGGAGGAACTAGTGTAAACACTAATGATTCTCATTAGATAGGTGCCATCTAGCATTTGACCAGGGCTGTCAGACCTAGAAGGTACCTGGTGTGTTCTAGGACACAGGAAACACGGTGGCTGTGGGAGTCCCGTAGCCTCAGCTGCTGTTTAGCACCATTGTGGGGAATGGGCTGCATTGTTGCTATTGCTGCGGCTTCTTAAAGCACCTCTGCCCCAGCTAGGGATGCCCTGTTTCCATAGCAACAGCTCTCCGTGGTGCCAGAGTGGCCAGCAGTATCAAAAGAAGGGATTTTCCATAAATAGGGGCTACTTAACCCCAGGTATCTACCTTCAATGGATGTCATACAGGCTTCTGTTTAGGGACTATCAGACGTGGTAGCACTCATCAATGTTTCTGCTCTCTTGAGGAGTCCCTTGCTTTCTAAATGATGCTCCCATTCTTTATTCAGACCTCTTTATATCATTCTGGTCTTAGTTATTTATATTTCTTACATATATTCCTTATAAGTTCTTTAAAAACACATCCCCTATCTAGTGATCTTTTTCTCTCAGTGTCTAGCATAGTACGTATGTAATAGTAGGCACTGACTTTTGATGGAAGGAATGAACAAAAGACTTGAGAATGTCTGGAGAATGTCTCATTTTCAACATGGTTCAAAGATACTATCCCCTCCATCCATGAGCCATTCTTCTGAGTATGCCTACAGGTATTGAACTTAACCAACCTGTTTAAAAAGCTCTAAAAGATGAGTCAGCAACCTTTGACTCTTAGAGGGATAGTCTCAGCCCTCCATCGAGGAGATCTGACAATGACTGCATTTGGAGAGCCCCTTCTATGTGCTGGGAGCTTCATAAACACAGTGAGGACTCTCTTGGTTGCAGAAGACAAAAATCCCAATTCAAACTGGCTTAGGCAAAAAGGAGGATTATTCGGAAGAATCCTGTTGTGTCTTGTTTGGAAAAAGTTGAACAAGTCTAACCGTAGGAAGAGTAATGTCTTAGTTGGGCTTGTCAAAACAGCGGAAGTCAAGGACTGAACTAATGCTCAGTATCTTTCTGTCTGTGTGTGTGTTGGCTTCATCATCTCTACCTAGAGACCAGCCTTCTCCCCTTACTGGGGAACCTAGCTGCTAGCTAACTCAATCTCACATCTTGGAGTTTCTACCACCCAAGAGAGATGAACTTACTTTTTCTATTGTAGTTCTCAAAAAAATCACAGGAAAACTCCAGTAGGCCCAGTGTGGGCTTGGTGTACCCCTTGGGTGCAGACTCTGTAAGAACACAGTGAGAGGAAGATTCGCAGGAAGAGGGAAGAGTACTGGATAAACAATTCCAAAGATGTTTGCTACTAGACCCCGTATTCCTTCCTAACGAAAGATATCTTTTGAGGCAGGTAACATAATTTCCATTCTAGAAATTATGAAACTGTGCCTCCTAGAGATTTAGAGTCTTGACGGAGATCACACAATAAGTGGGAAGGCCAAGATTAGAATCCCAGTAAGCTGGTTCAGAAACCCTTGTTTTTAACTAATACAATGTGTTGCTTTCCCATACGATAGAAAAGAAAGGGAACCAGCAGATAAATGTAAAGTTGGAAAACAAATCATAGCAGAATAGTGGAAAAATCTATTTTCTTCCCAGGAACCTTGAATATTAGCACTTTATTTTTTCAAAGAGCAGTCTAAAGCCATACCAGTTCTTCTGAAAATGAACACCTTTCCTTCCTTCCTGCAGTGGCAGCAAAAGGGATCTCAGTTTAAAATCTCAGAAAGGCTGCCTGTGGACTCACAGGATAAAGGTAATTCATTCTTTGATAGAGCAAACTGCAAAACTGGATGCATCTAAGAGCCAGAGGGGATGTTTGTTTCTTAAGGCATTTCCATTGGATCAAAGTCTCTCTATCTGCACAGGTGACAGACAACAGGTCTGCAAAAAAGAAAAAGAGAAATAGGAAAGAAGAAAACAGCAGTGTCTGTACTGGATTCCATACTGCTTATCTTCTGCACACATGATCTAGTGTGGCTTTGAGAGCCTGTTCAGAATCTGTTTTAGGAGGCAAAGAAAATTAAGAGTAACAATTACAGTGAATGATGCACAGAAATACACAGACATTGTAATTGGCTTTGCTGGGTCTGCTAGGCTAGCTCAGTGAGTTGCTTTGCATCTCCTGATCACAGAACCTGAGTTACTAAAGAGGACCACCCCAGTAACTGTTTCGTAATAACATCCTCACATGCAGGCTGTAGCCACTCTCCGGTGCTCACTTCAGAAACTCCAGTAAGGGTAGATTGAAAACAGACATTTCGGAGTGATTAGTTCTGTTTTTAATCCACATGCAGCTTGGAATGGAAAAGTAGCCACATTTTATTTTAAAGAGTGTCTAGGGACAGTGCCAGAATCTTTCTTTCAGCACATTTTCTGATTAGCCAGGTAGTAAAAGTATTTTAGTATTTTTAAAGAATAGAATCTTAACCTTTTATAGGTCTCATGATTCTTCCGATTACAAAACACTCTTCTTTCTGTATAACTGATTATCAGAGGTTAGATGTCAAATATTTGGGTGTGTTTTGAGAAGGGACTTTGCTTGATAGAGCGAATACTTCAGAGGAACCTTTTTGACTCTGGAAAATGAATTATATTAAATTTCCCCAACTTTAGTGCATTATTATAACAAGCTAAAGTATTCCAGCTGGGGAAAAAAAAAATCTGGCAGACAGTTTATCTTTCTTAAAGACTGTGAAATGTAAGATTGTGTGAGTCTTATTTGTTTGCTGGAAGAAAAAAGTGGCACCTTCAGCAGAGACAGTTCTGGTAGGATGCCAGATTAAGAATAAGAGAGAAACAAGGGTAGGAACCCTTTCTCCGAGAAAGGATCATACACACTTCTTCAGACTTGAGATCTAAGTACACAGCGTGGCCATTTTGCTTTTCTTAGCTGAATGTCATATGTTTTAGGGTGTTTGGCTAGAAGATAGTGGTTATAATCCTATTAGCACAGCACATCACGATAACATGACATGACCTGCAATATCACAGAATTTCATGCAGGCATCCCCAGAAAGACCAGTCCTTTCCAGTGGTCAGTTGCTGCAGGGGCCTCTGTAGTGCATTTTGTATTAATACCATGATCCAACATTTTTTAGAAGGCTCCAGTGGGTTTAGAATTTATTGACCCCATGTAGCATCTTGGATATTAGACTCCATGTAAGCTAAATAGGTAATAGTTATATAAAGCACGAAGCTGTGATTTTGAACCACTGTTTATAATCGTGCCTGAAGTTAGAGGAAACGGGGTGTCAGCACACCTCATTCAGAGCAGTGGTCTCCACACTGCCACTCTTATATGTGCCCCATGGTACTTTTAATCAATGGGCAATATTTTTCAAATTCTAATTCTGCTCTAGGTTTGGTTAGATGTCATAGGTAAGGTAACCATAACCATATCATTTATCACCAGAGTCACTTTTCAGAGTGAGAGAGAGCTATTAATAATTATACTGAGTCACGAACTAGGCCTTTCCCAGGTAAACCAGAATGAATGATTGCGTTAGCTATAGGAGATACAAAAATGCCATTCATACCCTTGGTCCACACTCTAAAGCAGCAGTCCCCAACCTTTTTGGCACCAGTGTTTCATGGAAGATGATTTTTCCATGGACCATGGGCAGGAAAGGGCGGAAATGGTTTCGGGATGATTCAAGCACATTACATTTATTGTGCAGTCAAACCTCTCTGCTAATGATAATCTGTATTTGCAGCTGCTCCCCAGCACTAGCATCACCGCCTCAGCTCCACCTCAGATCATCAGGCATTAGATTCTCATAAGGAGCGCGCAACCTAGATCCCTTGCATGCACAGTTTACAGTAGGGTTCTCCCTCCTATGAGAATCTAATCCTTGCCACTGATCTGACAGGAGGCAGAGCTTATGCAGTGATGCGAGCAATGGGGAGCAGCTGTGAATACAGATGAATCTTTGCTCGCTCACCTCCTGCTGTGCAACCTGGGTTCCTAACAGGCCACAGACTGGTACCGGCCCACAGCCCCGGGACTTGGGGAACCACAGCTCTACAAGATACTTGAAACCCTGTTAAAGCACTAATATTTGCACACTAAACAATTCAAGAATGTTATAAAAAAAGTTCTTTTCTGCTGTAATTATTATGTTACCTTCCCTATCCATTTTTCTCTTCCGAATCATTCTCACAACAGATGTGTTCATTTCTCACCTTTAAAAATTCTTCCCTTTACCTGTCTATTGTCCCCTTATTCTCATCTTCTCATAGCAAAAACTTCTTGAAAAAATAATCTATACCAAGGTCAGCAAGCTTTCTTTGAAGGGCCAGATAGTAAATATTTTAGTCTTTGTGGACCATATGGTCTCTGTGGCAGCTATTCATCTCTGCCATTGTATGGCAAGTCACCATAGATAATACTAAAACAAATGGGTTTGGCTGTGTTCCCAAAAAACATTATTTACTAAAACAGGTGGCAGGCTGGATGCAGCCCCCGGGCATCATTTGCAAGCCCCTGCTCTATATGTCACTGCCTCCACCTCATCATGTCATCACTGTCCACTTCCATTCCCCCAGCTCCACTGAAACTGCTCTTGTCAGGGTTGTCAGTGAGTCCCTGTTGTTAAAATCAGTGGCAGTTTTCTGTCTTAATCTTATGTGAATTTTCAACAACAGAAGAAATAATTGCTCTCTTCCTTGTCCTTCAAACACTTTGTCTTCTGTGATGCCACAGTCCCTAGTTTTCTCTCATGTCATTGGCGACCTCTCTCTGTATCTTCGCTCCTTCCTTCTTTTCTTCTAGGCATGTGAATATTGGAGTGCCTGAGAGCTTAGCCCTGAGCCATCTTCTCTTCTCTGTCTGTTCTTTCTCCCTAGTTGACTTCTTCCTGTCTTACAGACTTAAATATCATTTCTAAAGTGATGGCTTCTAAATTTAAACCCCTAGCTCTCGCCTCTCTGCCAAGCCCCAGACTTTTATGTCCAACTTCTTATCTCCACTTGATATCAAATAGTCTTTGTCCATTTTGTGTTGCTATAACAGAATACCACAGACTGAGTATTTTATTAAGAAAAGAGATTTATTTCTCATAGTTCTGGAGGCTGGGAAGTCCAAGGTCACGGGACTCCAAGCTGGCAAGGGCCTTCTTGATGCATCATCCCCTTGCCTGCTGGGAGTCCCTTGACCTTGGAAGGTGGAAGAGCAATAAAGGAACCCATTTCTGCCACATTGCCATGAGTGAAGCTCTGCCCTTGTGACCTAATCACTTTTTAAAGGTCCCACCTGTCAACACTTGCATTGGGGATTAAGTTTCCAACACATGAGCTTTGGGGAACCTATTCAAACCATAGCATTCCGCCCCTGGCACCCAAATTCATGTCATACATTTCTTTCCATCTTAATAGCCTCAAGGTCTTAACTTGTTGCAGCATCAACTCAGAAGTCCAGAGTCTCATCTAAATCAGAAATGGGTGAGCCTCAAGGCAGGATTCATCCTGAGACAAATTCCCCTCTGGCTGTGAGCCTGTGAAATTAAACAAGTTACAGTACTCCCTTGGTATCTGCAGGGTATTGGTTGCAGGACCCATCTCAAATACCAAAACCTGCTAATGTTCAAGTCCCCTATGTAAAATAGTGTAGAATTTGCATAAAACCTATGTACATCCTACGTCCTTTTATATACTTTAAATCGTTTCTAGATTGCTTATAATAACTAATACAATGTAAATGCTATGTAAATAGTTGTTATACTATATTTTTAAATTTGTATTTTTTTATTGTTTTCTTTTTCCATTACTTTCAATCCATGGTTGGTTAAATCTGCGGATATGGAACACTGACTATATGTACTTCATTTACTTCCAAAATACAATGGTGGCATAGGCGTAGGATAGACATTCCCATTCTAAAAGGGGGAAATAGGCAAGATAAAAGAAGTAACAGGACTCAAGTAAATCCAAAACTCAACAGGAAAACAACATTAAGTCTTAAAGTTGGAGGATAATCTTTGACTCCGTATTCTGCATCCTGGGCTCGCAGGAGCAGGGGTTGGGCCTCCAAAGCCCTATGGCTTTGCTGGCCTCAGTTCACTCAGCACCTCTCATGGATTGGAGTTGCATGTCTGCAGCTCTCCTGGGCTGAAGTTGCAGGCTGGTGATCCTACAGGTCTGGGGTCTCTGAGCTGGCCTCATACCCATGACTTCCTAGGCATTTCCCTAGTAGGGGCTCTCTACAATGGCTCTGCCCCTGTGACAAGTCTGCCTGGGCTCCCAGGCTGTCTATGACATCCTTTGAAATCTAAGTGGAGGCTGCCATGGCCCCGCAGCTTTTGCATTCTGTATGTCTACAGAGTTAGCACCATGTGAATGCCACCAAGACTTGTGCTCATGCCCTCGGGAGCAGCAACCCAAGTCACACCCAGGCCCACTGAAACCATGGCTAGGTCCCCTGAGGATCACTGCATTCAGGACAGTGGAGTCACCAGGTGGAGGTCCTGAGGGCACCTCTCTGGAACCCGTGGCCACAAGGCCCTGCTCTGGGCCTGTAATGGGAAGGGCAGCCTCCAGGATCTGCAAAATGCCTTTGGGATCTTTCTCCCACGTTCTCGATGAAGAGCACCTGGCTCCATTCTCTTCCTGCTTATCTCTTTAGCAAGTGGTTGCTTGGCCACACCCGTGGGTTGCTCTCCTACACATGCCTTTTCACTCCTTAGATGGCCAGCCTGCACATTTTCCAAATCATTCCATTCTGCTTTCCTTTTAATTATAAATTCCTTTAAATAATTTCTCTCTGTTCACATCTTACTATTTGTAGTTAAAAGTAGCCATATAGCTCCTTCAGTATTTTGCGTACAAATGTCTTCCACCAGATATCCTAGTTTACCATTCTTAAATTCTCCTTCCATAAAGCCCTAGGGCATGGGCACAAGTCAGCCAAGCTCTTTGCCAGTTCGTATTAATAACAAGGATGGCCTTTACTCTTGTTTCCAATACCTGTTCCTCATTCCTCTCTGAGACTTCATCCGAATGGCCCTTACTGTCTGTACTTCTACCAACATTCTTGTCACAACCATTAAGTAGTCTCTAAGAAGTTCCAGGCTTTCCCTACATTTCTCCTTTTCTGCTGAGCCCTCACCAGAATCACCCTGACTGCTCCATTTACGGCAATATAGGCTTTTTCTAGCATTTGCTTCAAACTGTTCCAGCCTCTACCCATTACCCAGCTCTAAAGCCACATTTTCAGGTATTTGTTATAGCAATAGCTGTAGTTTTGTGTTGCTATAACAGAATAGCACAGAGTAATTTACAAAGAAAAGAGATTTATTTCTTACAGTTCTGGTGGCTGGGAAGTCCAAGGTCGAGGGGCCCACATCTGGCAAGGGTCTTCTTGCTATGTCATCCCATGGCAGAGGGTGGAAGGGCAAGAAAGCACATACATGCTTGAGAAAGGGGACCAAACTAATTCTTTTATCAGGTTCCCACTCCACAGATAATGCCATTAATCTACTCATGAGGGCAAAGCCCTCATGACCTAATCACATCTTAAAGGTCCCTCCTGTTAACACTATTGCGTTAGGGATTAAGTTTCCAACACATGAACTTTGGGGGACACATTTAAACCATAGCAGAGGCTGTGCACGCTTAATAAATTGCAAACACAACTCTTGATTTCCAACCTTACTGCTACCACCACCACACACACCTACCCGTCAGGCCCGTCCTTCTCCTGTCTTCCCTAGCTCTGTAAATGGAACCAGTCACTGGCTTTTCAAACCAAAACCTAGGGGTAATCTTTGATTCTTTCCTCTCTCTCCATTACCCACGTTCAGCCCATCAGTGAGTCCTGTGTGTTATACCTTCCTATAAATCCCGAATTGCTCCACTCCTTCCCGTCACCACTGGCTACCTGGTCTAGACCTCCACCATCTCTCACCTATATAAATGCAACAGCAACTTTTTTTTTTTTTT
>NW_012151241.1:142865-145365 GCF_000956105.1 Propithecus coquereli | reverse complement strand
CATCTATCTTTGTAGGTTTTTATTTCAGTGGAAACTTTTGGCTCACCATTAGCTTTAAGTATTCCTTTATAGCCTCATTTCATTGGTTTCCAAATGAGGTACTATAAATGTCTTTAAGATTTGTCACAATTATGGAGTCCTTATGCACAGCCCTGATTTTTTTTTTTGAGAGCACAATCTTCTGGAATTTGCAAATTCAGAGCTTCTGCTACCCCCAAAAAGCCACCTCTGTGTCTCTGTAGGCTTGGAAGGTTACTGCTCATGTGTGCACACACGTGTACACACAGATGCGCATGCCCTGTTTATTTGTTGTCGTCAATAACTTGTGGCAATCACTGAGATAGAGGAAAATCATTTAGTTTTTAAATTAAAACTTTATGATGCAATTTGGTAAGAGTCCCGAGTATATGCCCGTGTCCAAATGCTGGACTCTGTGTGTTTCTACTACTACAGAAAAGTTGTTGGCGTAAGTACAATGAATCAAGAGAGCTTTATGGTAATTTTCTTTTGCGACTGGAATTGATTACAGTGTAGTGACTGGTGCTATCTTGAATTACTTTTTGTTTTTCATTTATTTCTCTTATTCTAGGCACTTGAGGAAGCTCAAAAAGCTATTCAGCAACTCTTCGGCAAAATCAAAGATATCAAAGACAAAGCAGATAAATCAGAACAGATGGTGAGTTTAGGTTTCTTCCTAACCCTTTTCCACCAAAAGAGGAAGTTAGCTTCTCATCCAGTCATGCTAATTAGTGGGCTTTTTTCTCCCACTTCTTGCCAACCAGTCGTCCACATCTCTGAAGCAAGCCCCTGTGAGTACATTCCAGATTGATTCAGGGGTTGCTGCTAGACAGTAGTGACTCACCATCCCTGCTGCCTGCCCTACATTTGCAGCTCTGTTTTTAAATAGAAAAAGTTTTCTTTTTCTCCTTCCCCAAAAATAGTTCCTAGTCATTTGGGATTTCTTTCTCTAGCATTTGTTTATATCATGTATTTCTCAAGTAAGATATACGATGTGTAACTTGGTAGCACACACTGAAACTGGCCCTGGGTCTGGGAGCTGGGATGTCTCCTGCCCACGATCCATGTGTGTAGTTTTAAGTTCTCCCTCTACAAATTTGTGTCCACCAGTGATATACTCAAAAGGCCCCTCTGAGGACCAGCAATGCAGCATTCACCCACCGTACTCCATGGGAGGCACTGGGAGGTGCTGGCTCCTGGGTTCAAATTCTGACCTGAGTAATGTAATGTCTCTAAATTGTTTGTGATTTCCGGTTTCTTCAACTATAAAATAAGAATGATAGCATCTACCTCACAGGGTTGCTGTGAGAATTAAATGACTGAAGGGCACTGAGCGTGGAACTAGGGACTTGGGTTTGTGGCCCTTCCCCAAGGATGCACTGCACTCAGCACCACGCAGCGGCCCTTGAAGTACAATTGTCAGGTGACACTATCAGTTGCTGCTTTTGCCAGAGTTTACTGCACTTGGCTTCCTTACGCATCGATATCCTTACGATTGTAATCTGCTGTTGTGGACTATGCTCCCTCTTCATCCAAGGCTGGGTGTGGTGACAATTTGAGTAAGCTGCTTCTAAAGTTATTAGATGTCTTATTTTGAAGCAGTTTGTTTTCCCAGACAGTGCTTTGCTAAAGGGGAGAAGAAGTAGGAGTGAGGGGAGAGCTGCTATTTATTGACCTCTGAAGTGCCAAGCACTATGCCAGTTTCTTTATACAAGCTATCTAACTTGTATAGATAGCCTCATGACAACCTTATGAACTATGTTTTGTTGTCATTATTATTTTTATGATTACCAGTTTTATAGATGAGGAAACTGAGGCTCAGGGAGGCTAAGAAACTTGTCCTAGGGACACGTAGTTGGTATGTGGTAGAGCTGGGATTCAGCCCCAGATCTGTCTGACTCCAAAACCTACCATTTCCTGTTCTGCCCCTTTGTGACTGCCCCTGGGTAACAGTTGAGGTGAATTCACTCTGGACATTCTGTTTTGTAGAGTGGTCTCCTGTAAGTGTGACCTGTTGTAAGCTATAATTAAAGGTTTTTGTTTAGGGAAAAAACAAGTAGTTCGGTACGTCTAGAGTATCACAGGATAGGGGATGGGGAGCAATGGCAGATTCTGGGAATAGAGAGACCAGCCAGGTCTGGCGCAGAGCAGTGAGGGATGGAAAGGAAGGGATAGATTCCTGACATGAGGCAGAGAAAGAATATTTAGGATTTAATGACTGCAGGGAAGGACAAGAGTCATAGATGACTGTGAGTTTGAACACAATGGTTAAAGACTCCTGATGTTAGGACTGAAGCTAAGGAACCCAGAAAGAAACACAGAGGATTTTTTTTTTTTTTTTTTGAGACAAAGTCTTGCTCTGTTGCCCGGGCTAGAGTCCCGTGGCATCAGCCTAGATCACAGCAACCTCAAACTCCTGGGCTCAAGCGATCCTTCTGCCTCAGCCTCCCGAGTAGCTGGGACTACAGGCATGCGCCACCAT
>NW_012151241.1:134238-134920 GCF_000956105.1 Propithecus coquereli | reverse complement strand
GTGTGTTTTAGGGATAGAGCAGGTTGTTCCATATCTGTATCTTGTGTCCTTAGTGTTTCTCTAGGGTTTTCAACTTCTTATTTCCTTGCAGAGCCGTGACCAGGTGAAGACAGTATGGAGAAGCTGCTAATCTCCTTCAGGGTATAATGAATGTAACGAGTAGCTGTGACTATAGGTGTGCGCCACCATGCCTGGCACTCCTTCCTAATACCATTGAGTTTTAGCCCCAGATTTGCATCCAATGAAAAGAAAGCCAAATGCTTGGAGAGAAGGAAGATTAGGATTCTGAAGGATGATGAGGGATGGTGAATTCAGTGACTTTTCTATTAGAAATAGCAGCGGGGAGAATACCGAGAACACAGAGACAATCACCGTTGCCAAATCCTGACAGCCTTCCTTGCAGCAAAGAAGAAACGAAGGGGCTAGTACTTAGCAGCAGCCATCATTTTCCCCTCTGCCTTCCCAATAAGGCCTCACTGCTATGGGCTCTTTTTTCTTAAGTTTCTTTATTTTTAGTTATACAAGTAATACATGTATACATTTTCTTTTGTTTAAAAAAATCACATAGGCCGGGTGTGGTGGCTCACGTCTGTAATCCTAGCTCTCTGGGAGGCCGAGGCGGGCCGATTGTTTGAGCTCAGGAGTTTGAAACCAGCCTGAGCAAGAGCGAGACCCCGTCTCT
>NW_012151241.1:104366-132448 GCF_000956105.1 Propithecus coquereli | reverse complement strand
CGGGGTCTCGCTCTTGCTCAGGCTGGTCTCGAACTCCTGACCTTGAGCGATCCACCCGCCTCGGCCTCCCAGAGTGCTAGGATTACAGGCATGAGCCATCGTGCCCGGCACACAGAGGATTTTTGTAGGAAATAGAATGATGATTTCAGTATTGGAAGTGAGTGATCAGATTATAGGGCCAAGCTCCTATATCTAGTTTACTATACCACTCCTGATCTTTTTTTGCCCCCACTTCAGTTATTCAGTGAAGTGGTGGTAGGGTCTCAACCTTTTTTAAAAAAAAAAAATATAGTGGAAATAGAGGTAATTTCAGGGTTATAGAGGGAAGGCAGGCTTCATGGGGAAGTCCTAATGAAAGAGGGTTTTTTTTTTTTGAGACAGGGTCTTGCTCTGTCTCCCAGGCTGAAGTACAGTGGTACAATCATAGCTCAATGCAGCCTGGCATTCCTGGGCTCAAGTGATCCTCCTGCCTCAGCCTACAAGTAGCTGGGAGTATAGGTGCATGCCACCAAGCCCAGCTAATTTTTTTTTTTTTTTTTTTTTTAGAGATAGGGTCTCACTGTGTTGCCCAGACTGGTCTTAAACTCCTGGGCTCAAGCCATCCTCCTGCCTCGGCCTCCCAAAGTGCTGAGATTACAGGCATGAGCCTCTGTACCTGGCCAAAAGAGACTTTTTTCTGCTAAGATCCAGATCAGCGTTACAGGCTTGTGGGTATGGAATTGAACTGGGCAGGTCATAATCTTTATGAGTTCACCCAGGGTGCTCAAACTCTGAAAAATCAGGTCACATGAACTTAACTCACTACCGAGTTTTCCACTTTAATGGGAGGTATATCGATCCAGTGACTAGAATGTTCGTACCTGGTATCCAGGGCCCTCCCTTCCTTCCACATATCACAGAACCTGGGGAACCAAATTGCTATTAATAAAGTTTCTTAGTCAACATGGACTCAGATTAGTGGAAGATTTCACTTAGGTGTTAAATTGGAGAATTTTGTCAACTTCTCTGTTGAGTATACTTTTCTAGTGACTGAAATATACTTGCATTCCCAGGTACAGGTCTCTCTGTCTTGGAAGTAGTGGAACAACACTCAGAACTTTACTCCCCAGACTGCCTTCTCACTCCCTGGAGCCTGCTACTCTCCACCTGTGACATTACATGTTAAGCTTATGTTATAGCTGGTTACATTTTAGTCTTCTCGAGATTTGAGAGAGAGTCTTTGCTGGAGACCCAGGCCATAAACCTTAGTTCCGTTAATAAAGGCTATTTCAATTCAATTAGCAGCTAATATCCATTTTGTACTGAACCCAGTAGCTCCAGTGTCACAGGGATTCTTTTCTGACCTTATTCAAGAGAAAAATGTGCTTTACTTGGCTCCTGTATCTTATATGCTCAACAGCGAATTGCTATTTGGATCATTCTATATGGGGTAAAAATTAACGTTCATTTCATTCTCACCACTGAGGGTTTATAACCCTGCATAGAGTCTGACGAAATGCCAAATTAAATTTAAATAGGCTGATTGGAAATTATTTTGATTTTGTATTATGAGAATGTTTGTGTTTTCTGCAAGGGCTAACCTGAGATTTTTTTCCTTGTTTCATTTGCATTAGTTTCTTGTGGTGCTACTTGCAGAAGCATTTACATCTTTCTTAACCTCTTCCTTTCTCTCCTATGGTTTTTCTATATTTAGGTGAAAGAAATCACCCGCGACATTAAGCAGTTAGATCATGCCAAACGCCACCTGACCACCTCAATCACAACACTGAACCACCTGCACATGTTGGCAGGCGGCGTAGATTCCCTGGAGTAAGTAACGTAAACTTTCTCTTTCGAGTCCACAAGAAATGTATCACGTAAAGAAAATGGCATCATAGGTTTATGCACTTCTCAGCCAGGGAAGTCTCGCTATCCTGTCCCACTTTCTGCAAACTGGCCTTGAGTGTTCAGTATCATTTTTGCTTTGTGCCCTCTGGTGTTCAGAACTTAACAAACACCTGAAGCTTTGAAGCGAGGTGCAAGTGAGTCTGAAGAGACCCAGAAAGCCTATGAGAATGACTCCAAGAATATGGACCATTTTGACATAGTAGATCTATATACCATTAAGACAGACAATGTGATTCGGGCCCATGATCACTCCCTTTAGCCTCTGCCTTGGCAAATCTTCCTGCTTGTATTGGGCTGAGTTGCAGTGTCATTGAAGAGACCATATGGAAACATCTTTAATTTGTCATTCAACCCCATGTTTTCAAAGGCAGTAGCTTCCTTTTTGGCTTACAGAGGGAATAACACATGAAAATGTTAGAAATAGTATTAAAAGGAAGAGCTGGTTATTTATCACAAAGCAGCAATCCAAAGCTTCCTTTGCTAGGAAGATTCTGCCATTCCAGTTCACCTCTGTGGTCTGTCTCAGGCTGGGGATCGCCCCTGCCCCAGCCTCAGTGTAATTCCACTTGTGGACAGAGTCAGAACATCTCCAAGGAAACTGAGAAACGATATCCAAAGTCTTGGGGAAGGAGAACTCATTGAAGGGAAGCAGAGGAGCGGGCAGGCTCCCTCCTGAGCTCTCCTAGGTGTTGCATGAGCTCCAGGGCATCCATTCTCCTGTGAGCAGTGACAGCAGTGGCCAGCAGGAGACCAGAAGAGCAGTCTCCTGTGTTCCTGCCCCAGGTGCTCAGTGTTGTCCACCAAACTATCAGACCAGGCAGTGGTAACAACATAACACCTTGGCTTGAACTTGTTCCTGTTTTTTCAATGCCACTTAAGGGAAATAATAAATTATAAATTTAACTTAAAAGCCCAACCCTAAAGAAAAATTTAGATGTAATAGTTTGTACTTCCTCCCTATAACTGTTGATTTTGTCAACATCCTTTTATTTAAGCTTTATTTACCTTAGCAACAGGGCAAGTAGACATCTCTGACACAGAGTGGCTTATGATTGCCTTAAAACCTACAGATTTGAGTTAACATGTAAATGCATGTAAATGCCCTAGAAAGTTAATATGTAAATTCATATAAATGCCCTAGAAGGATGTGTTTGGTTTGCCCAAATGCTATAATCCTCAGATGGTAACATCCCTACCCCTGTTCTCTGCCAAAAGCGTACTAATCCCGTAATACCCAACCTAAATCTGTAGTCTTCCCAGATTCCCCTCCCCCGATCCAATGAGAATTCATCACTCACACATTCATTTGGAGGCCCCACAGCACATAACTTGTACTTCTGTATAGAGCATAGTTCATCCTGCTTGGTATTAGTTAGGTGTGTACTTGACTCTCCGTCACTAAATGATGTCACCTTGTGGATTTGGACCAGGTCTTATTTTTTTCCCTCAGTGCACAGCACCATACATATTCAGTGCTCAGTGAATGTTTATTAAATTGAGTTGATGTCTGTGTTAGAGGTAGAGTAAGTTGTTTCATATCTTTATCTTGTGTCCTTAGTGTTTCTCTAGGGTTTTCAACTTCTTATTTCCTTGCAGAGCCATGACCAGGCGAAGACAGTATGGAGAAGTTGCTAATCTCCTTCAGGGTGTAATGAATGTCCTAGAGCACTTCCACAAGTATATGGGAATTCCACAGATCCGGCAGCTTTCTGAAAGGTAAAATGTCACTGGAGAAAAATGCTTTTCCCTTAAGAAAAGGTGGTGCTGGGAAATGCTTATGCATTTAGCTCAGCACATTCGTTGTAGAATCTTATTGTAAGAAGAGACTTCGGATGTTACCTGATCTAACTCTATCTGATGCAGGCGTTGCTCCTACAATACTGTTTACTGTGTCTTCTAAAGATAATTGCAGTTGTATATATGAGCAACTCTCAGTTGTCTGCATTTGTGACGGAAACTGTTCTAGTTATCTATTTCCTAGTAACAAACCACCACAAAACTTAGCAGCTTAAAACGATAATTATTTTGCTCATAGAATTTGGCCTGGGTCAGTGGAAATAACTTGCATCAGCTGAGGCAGCTCAAGAGGGGGCCTTTGCTCACTCTTATGGCTGACAGGTTTGTGCTTGCTGTCAGGTGGGAGCTCAGCCAGGCTATGGTCAGGGATCCTTTGTTGCCCTCTGTGGGCTGCTTGGACTTCCTCATGGTGAGGTGACTGGGTACAAGAATGAGCATCCCAAGAGAACTGGGCTTGGAAATCACATAGCATCCCTTCTGCTACAATCACAAGGCTGCTAAGATTCGGGAAGAAGGAATATAGTCTTCCCTCACCGCCTAGTGGGAGGAGTGTCAAAGTCACATTGGTACAAAGAACATGTGGGATGGCATATATTGCTGTGACAGTCTTTGGAAAAATATAATGAGCCACTAGAACTTCAGATATGACAAAAAGATGACTTTCTCTCCAATTCCTTTCTTCCTACTACAATTTTTTTTTTTTTTTTTTTTTTTTTTTAAGAAACAGCGTCTCATTATATCGCCCAGGCTGGTCTCAAACTCCTGGGCTTAAGCAATCCTCCTGCCTTAGCCCCAGTGTTCAGTGTTTTTTAAATTGTGTTGATGTGTGTTTTAGGGATAGAGCAGGTTGTTCCATATCTGTATCTTGTGTCCTTAGTGTTTCTCTAGGGTTTTCAACTTCTTATTTCCTTGCAGAGCCGTGACCAGGTGAAGACAGTATGGAGAAGCTGCTAATCTCCTTCAGGGTATAATGAATGTAACGAGTAGCTGGGACTATAGGTGTGCGCCACCATGCCTGGCACTCCTTCCTAATACCATTGAGTTTTAGCCCCAGATTTGCATCCAATGAAAAGAAAGCCAAATGCTTGGAGAGAAGGAAGATTAGGATTCTGAAGGATGATGAGGGATGGTGAATTCAGTGACTTTTCTATTAGAAATAGCAGCGGGGAGAATACCGAGAACACAGAGACAATCACCGTTGCCAAATCCTGACAGCCTTCCTTGCAGCAAAGAAGAAACGAAGGGGCTAGTACTTAGCAGCAGCCATCATTTTCCCCTCTGCCTTCCCAATAAGGCCTCACTGCTATGGGCTCTTTTTTCTTAAGTTTCTTTATTTTTAGTTATACAAGTAATACATGTATACATTTTCTTTTGTTTAAAAAAATCACATAGGCCGGGTGTGGTGGCTCACGTCTGTAATCCTAGCTCTCTGGGAGGCCGAGGCGGGCCGATTGTTTGAGCTCAGGAGTTTGAAACCAGCCTGAGCAAGAGCGAGACCCCGTCTCTACTAAAATTAGAAAGAAATGATCTGGACATCTAAATATATATATATATAAAAATTAGCTGGGCATGGTGGCGCATGCCTGTAGTCCCAGCTACTCGGGAGGCTGAGGCAGAAGGATCGCTTGAGCCCAGGAGTTTGAGGTTGCTGTGAGCTAGGATGACGCCACGGAACTCTAGCCCGGGCAACACAGTGAGACTCTGTCTCAAAAAAAAAAGTCACATATACAGATGAAACTTAAGTTCCCTTAAGTTTGAGCTATACCTCAAATTCTGTTGTTCTCCCTGGAGGTAGAACTCTATTAAACGGATATCTCTCCAGACTTTTATCTGTGCATTTGCCTAAATCTATAGTTTCAGTTAATGGTTTTGTTTTGCTTTTTTTTGTTTTATAAATAAATGGTTTCATACCATATGCTTCATTCTGAAACTCGCTTTTTGTTTTCAACCTAGCAATGTATTTCAGAGATGTTTTTCCACATTCTATTTAATTGATGTGTAGAATTCCGTAGAATAACATACCACAGATTATTTATCCATTTTGCTAGCACTAGATTGTTTCTAATTTTTAAAATATATCCTGTTTGCACATATGTAGGTACTTCTCTGGGGTAGATTCTATATCATAGGGTTATATACATTTACAATGTTAATAACCACTGTCCATTTGCCCTCCAAAGAAGGTTTATGTACCTATAGCACCATCTGTACAGTATGTGAATCCCATTTCTCTGCACCCTCAATAACACTTGATATTGTCGTTTTTCATTTTTATTTGCCTAATGGATGAAAAATAGTATCTAGTTCCTTTAATTTTCATTTCCCTGGTAACTAGTGAGATTGGTATTTTTTTCCATTAATGATATGCCATTTACATTTCCTCTGAAAAGTATCTGTTTATATCCTTTGCCAATTTGTCTATTGAGTTATCCCTTTCTTATTGATTTGTAGGAATTATCTATATATTCTGGATATTAATCCTTTGTCAGATCTACGTAGCTTTTGTCTGTAAAACCATCTGGGTAATGTTACCTGTTTTAAAGGCAGATCTTTGACTATACTTACAGTTTTTTCTATGGTAATTAGTCTATTCAGATTTCTTACTTTTTAAAATTTTATAATTGTAGTAAAAATATATATAACATAAAATTTACCATTTTAACGATTTTAAAATTTACAAAACGGTGATATAGTATATACACATTGTTGTGCACCTATTGCCGCTATCCATTTCCAGAACTTTTTCATCATCTGAAACAGGCTGTGTACCCATTAAATAATAACTCCCCATGTCCTCCTCTCCCCGGGTCCTTGTAAACTCTGTCCTACTTTGTGTCTCTATGAATTTGCCTATTCTCAGTCCCTTGTGGAATCAAACAATATTTGTCCTTTTGTGTCTGGCTTATTTCACTTAATGTTTTCCAGGTTCATCCATGTTCTAACATATCAGAGTTTTATTCCTTTTTAAGGCCAAATAGTCCATTGTAGGTATATACCACATTGTGTTTCTCCATTCATCTATTGATGGACATTTGGGTTGTTTCCACCTTTTAGCTATTGTATGATAAAATAGGCAAATCTATTGTTTGGCATTCATTGTTGTCTATTAAACACCTGAAGTCAATCTGATTCTTACTCCCTTACAAGATAACCTGTTTTTCTTTGGTTTTCTATTGCTCTGGAAATACTTGAGATTTTGGGGCTGGAGAAAGTTAGGAATTTTACTAGGACATAGGTCTTTTTTTATTTGTGATGCTCCATCCTTTTTGTAAAGACTCATGAATTTCTTAAGTTCTAAGAAATTATTCTCTTTTGTTCCTTTCTTTGAGTAGTCTCTATGATTTTTCCCCTCTATTCTCTCATTATGGAATTTTTATTACATGAATACTGGGGCTTCTAGATCTGCTGCCATGTTTCTTAATTTTTCTTTCATACTTTCATCTCTTTGTCCTTTTGAGTTGCTTTCTGAAAGAATTCCTCAACTCAGACTTCCTATTTTAATTTATTCTTCACTTGTGCCCATTCTGCTAGTTGGCCTAGCTGTTGAATTTTTATTTTAATAATCCAGCTTTTTAATTTCTAAGATATCTAGCTGATTCTTTTTTCATGGGCATAATATACTCTTAAATCTTTCTGAGAATATAAATTATATGTATTTTAAAGCTCTGAGTTGCCTGTTTTATTTCTTGTCCTCCGTTGTAAGGTCTTCAGTTTGTTGAGTATGGTGACTCGCTTTCTTGGTATTAGCATTCTTCAAATGTTTGGTGATTCCCAGCTGAAAGCTCGTTTTTGTTGTTGACCTTCTGTTGGTCTGATCAGGAATGCTCTTTTACTGCTACCTGCTTGTCAGGGAGAGGTGGGATGTGCTGCTTGCTAAGCGTATCGCAGACGGTGCTTCTAAAGTGAGGCAGGGCCATACCTGGAGGGACCTGCCAGGTGGCTATGCCAGCAGCTGATCTTCTGGGCTTGGAGGCTCCCTGATCTTCCTGGGTGTTGTCAGCCCCTCTGGCCTCTGCTGAGGTTCTCAGAGCCAGGGGCCACACTTGCTGAGCATTCACAGTGCAGGTGCAGACGCGGACACTGGCTTAGTCACTCCTATTGCAGGGACCCAGTGTATCCCACTGGGCCCACCTTCTGCTCCTGGTATCTGTTACCATCGTATCTTTCATTTTTGAGAGTCATTTTTGGGCAGTGATTTCCTTTAAGCCTGTGCTAACAGGGGATCCTCAGAGTTTCTGGTCTACCACTTCTTTTCTTGCGTAGTTCTGGATTTTTATTATAATAAAATCTTTTCATTATTTCTGAGAATCTGGGGCAGGAATGGGAGGTTGCAGCACGTGCTCAGCATGCCATCTTATAGTGGAAATGCCAAAGAACTATTAAGGAATGTTGGAACAGAGCTTGGCAGGGTGCTAGGGAAGTCACCACCCTTTCCCTCATCCTTCCTAAGCCCTTCACACTTAGAGCTGGCTGATTGCCATATCAGGCTGGGAATGTGACACAGCCAAGAAAGCAGACGAATGGGACTTTCTGAGCTGCAAGAGAGAAGGAAGCTTGGATGGAGCAGGCAGACTTGCTCTCAGTGGATGGGGAAGAGGTAGGAGGCCAGTATCTTCTACCCCTACTCTTGCGATAACCCAGAGTTGATCTGTTTTTCTCATTCGTTTATTTAATAGATATTTCCTATGCCTTTTCTGTATCCTAGGCCCTGTGTTGGGGTACTGAAGGCACAAATGTAAGAAATGCACACTCTCTGCCTGCAAAGAGTTCACTATTTTTACATGGAGAAGAAAGACACTAATAGAAAATTTTAATACAGCACAGATGCAACAAATCTGGTATGTGCTGTACAAGGTATAGCAGGATCTCCAAAGATGATTGACACAGGGGCTTAGGGTTGGTGTCATAGAAGAGTTCAATTTTAATCTGAATTTTAAAAGAGCAGGTAGGCTCTTACCACCAAGACAAGGAGGGAGGAAAGAAGAGAGAGAGAAGGAATATCATGGTAGTTTGAGAGGCAACAGAGGGTGATATGGCTGCATAGGTTGGTAAGGTCAGATTTTCTAAGCCTTGCTAAAGAATTTATTTTGGGGACAGTGAAAAATTTTAAGCAGAGAGGGACATGATCTTATTTGTATTTTGTAAAAGTCCGATGGATCATAGAGGTAGAGACTGAAGATTAGGAGTATATTCCAGAGTAGAAAAGATAAGACCCTTACAAGGCGTGACCGTGAGGTCAAGGAGATGTGTTTAGGAGTTGATTTCCAGTCGGTGTATGGGAGGGGCATTATTGATGGCAGGAATGTGACAGAACTCGATTTTATTTATAAAAAACAATGTAGGGATTCAATAAGGGTACCAAAACCATTCAGTGGGGGAAAATATAGTCTTCTCAAGAAATGTTGCTGAAGAAACTAGATGTCCACATGCAGAGATAGAAGTTGGACCCTAACCCAGCACCATATACAAAAAATAACTCAAAATGGATCCATAACCTAAATGTAAGACCTAAAACTATAAAATTCTTAGAAGAAAACATAGAGCAAATCTTCACAGCATCGGACTTGGCAGTGATTTCTTGGTTATGACTCCAAAATATGGAGCCAAAAGAAAAAAAAAATAGCTAAATTGGACTTCATGAAACTTTTAAAAATTTGTGCATCAAAAGACATTATTAACGGAGTAAAAAGGCAGCCCAAAGAATGGGAGAAAATATTTGTAAATCATTTATCTGATGAGGGATTAGTATCCAGAATATATAAAGAACTCTTAAAACTCAATGACAACCAAAAACTCCATTCAGAAATGAGCAAAAAGGCTGGGCGCGGTGGCTTATGCCTGTAATCCTAGCTCTCTGGGAGGCTGAGGCGGGCGGATTGTTTGAGGTCAGGAGTTCGAGACCAGCCTGAGCAAGAGCGAGACCCCGTCTCTACTAAAAATAGAAAGAAATTAACTGGACAACTAAAAATATATAGAAAATATTAGCCGGGCATGGTGGCGCATGCCTGTAGTCCCAGCTACTCGGGAGGCTGAGGTAGGAGGATCGCTTGAGCCCAGGAGTTTGGGGTTGCTGTGAGCTAGGATGACGCCACGGCACTCTAGCCTGGGCAACAGAGTGAGACTCTGTCTCAAAAAAAAAAATGAGCAAAAGACATTTCTGCAAAGAAGATATATTAATACAAACAGCCAGTAAGCACATGAAAAGATGCCCCTGTGTCAGTATCTACGGTCTGTGCGTGCGCCTGTGGTCCCAGCTGCTCAGGAGGCTGAAGCAGGAGGAGCACTTAAGCCTAGGAGTTCAAGGCTGCAGTGAGCTATAATCACACCACTGCATTGCAGTCTGGGTGGCAGAGCAAGACCACATCTCTAAAAAAAACAAAAAAAAGAAAAGATGCTTTCATTAGGGTGTGAGGTGATATCTTATTGTGGTTTTGATTTGCATTTCCCTGGTGGGCTTTTTAGTTTGATGTAGTCCCACTTGTTTATTTTTACTTTTGTTGCCTGTGCTTTAGGTGTGCTCTTTTCTTTTCAACATTTTGTCAAAGAGGTAGCTTTATAAATTTGAAGGAACTTTGTAATCACTGTTATAATAACTTTTCCCTTAAAAAGAGAAAATCGAACATTCTATAAATATATTTCAGTGCTCTAGACATTCATTATCATGTAGGGCTGCTGGAAACACAGGAGAATTTACTTTTAGTTCATTTCACACTAATGGCAATAATTTTGTATAAGTTAATATGTGCTAAGTAACACTAAGAAGAACATGAGGAGAAAGCTTCTTGTTTTCAGTGCTTGACTGTAATTGTTTTTTAAGAGGTACTAAAAGTTTGAGCAAAGTCCAGACTTCTTATTTTTAGCATCATTTCTGGTGAGTTTCCTCCCTTATGTTTACATAGTGATGGTAGAACCATCTGGAAATGATAGAAATCACTGTTTGTTTTGGGGGGCGGGGAGAAGGCAGGAGAGTTCCACCCTATGCATTGCTTTGGTTTCTCTAATTTAATATCTTGCTGTCTATAAATTGTAGAAAGGTTGTGTTCTGAAACGTTCATGTATTTGAAATATGAAGTTCTTGAGCCTTGATTTGAACATAGCTATTTCTTCCAACTACCCTTCTGGCAAATGCTTAAACGTTTAATGTAGCATTGAAGGAAAGATTTTTTTTTCTTTAATATCTTTACGTTTCAAATCCTCCTGGCCTAAGCATATCCATGACAGCAAATGTTTCTAGTCACAAATCAGTATTTCCTGACAGAGAATGAAAGATTCTTGCATTTTCTTGAAAACCATGAAACCCTTGAACTAAGAAATATTTTTCAGATCTATTTCTAACCTCTTCTATGAGAGAGGTTTGGCAGGTTGGGAAGTCACATGGTGTAGTGAAAAAAGAACTGAAGCAGAGAGTAGAAGGGTCTGACTAGCTGCACGGCTTTGGCAAGTTCTTTCTGGGCCTCCTTCTCAGTTTTAAACATATGAGGATTGTCCTTGTTGATCTCAAAAGCATCCCACTGAGTCAGTCACGTGGAGATTCTAGGTTAAGATTCTTCATAGTGCCTGTCTGTTTGAAAATGTGGCATCTGACTAATTAGCCATCCTGTTCAGTACAGACTCTTTGTATTTGGGAGGACGATGGGTTTATTGAATAGGAATTGTTGAGGGTATTTTCTTTGGACCTGTCATTCACAAGGTAACGAAAGTGTCAGGGTTACTTTATCCACAAATGTCTGAATAATTTTCATAATGTGCCGTCCCTCTGTAACCATCCCTTATGAAAAACTGATAACACATTTAGGAAAGGGCACCTTTGAACAACCCTGAAGTCACATGGCAGGAGGATGCCAGAAACTACTTGCTTGACCTTTCTTGCTGATCAGTACCATGAATCTTTCCTTTCCTAAGAGTGACCAACATTGGGTCACCACCACGCAACAGGCTGAGCTTGTTTAGATGCCAGGAGAAATTGTTATTTACTCTATTGTCTAGGAGGTGTAGGGTGACTTTCATAAGAATGGATAGGAAATCTTGGTAGTTGAATGCATATATCTGCTCTGCTGACAAGAGTCTCAGTTGATCCATCTCTTTACAGTAGGGAGTTAATTTTCATTGTTGTAAGAGGAAGAAATTTAAAGGAGTGAGGCCAAAGATATATTCTTTTCTGTCTGTTGAATTCTTTCTAGGATCCTGTTTAGGCAATTGATTGTAAAGACTACGATGCACGCCTCACCCTGAAGATGCATGGGATTGTGGTTTGGTTTTATAGATATCATCAGTAATGTCTGTAAGAGGATGATTGCTCTTTCTTCTAAATCACTGACAGCTACTTCAAAAACTATTGTTGGGAACATTTATATGCAGAAACTTATTCTTCTGCTCCAACATTAACTATGCATCCAACCTGCAGCCCCCAGTAAAGCCAGCTAGCACTATAAGATGGGTGTCATAGAGTACTCAGTACTGGAGAGGACATAGAAAACTGTCTAGTACAGGCCTCTATTCCACCCTCTTATTTTATAGCTGTTCTTAGTTGTGGCCCACATAGAGGAAGTGACTTATGATTACACAGCCCACTAGTGACATAGCTAAGTCTAGCCTATCTCAAGAAGTGACTTTGAAAGTGGATTAAAGAACATGGCAAGGAGGTCTACATATCAGAGTCTGGTGATTCACCCTTCCTTTTGTACTCTGATAGTGCCAAGTCCCATCCTGGGCTTTGGTCGTCATTTCAGCCACCTCAGTTTCAGAGTCAGCAAGAATGTGGAATTAGAGAACGGTGAAGATGGGGGTGGAGGGCAAAAGGGGCAGTGCTGGTCCCATCAGTATTGTTGACATGGTCAGTATCCCTGAGAATGTGACTACGAGTGCCTCTGGCCAGGGGTGGGACTGCCCTTACAGGAGTCCCTGTGGCTTAGGAGGGAACTGGTGCTGTTTGTTTGCTTCCAGGAAGAGGGTAGGAACAGAGAGGCCTGAGCCCCTGGAAGCTCTGTCTTGTGACCTAGCACCAAAGGAGGCCATCTGTTGGCTTACTGGGTGGGGATCACAAGATGCTTTCAGGTACAATTTTATGAAAGCATATTCTTTTATATGAGGGTTCACACTCAAGAATGTTTCCCACTGTCTGCTGGGCTAGGCTGATGAATGGCCCTGATTCTGATCTGGGAACTTGTTGCAATAACAGCCTTCTCTAACTCATTTCTGGCCCCCTTGAAAACTGACTGAGAAGGCTGAAAACCCACCTATAAGAGTGGTTTAAAAAGTTTTGAAGATAATGGAAAAACCCTGGAAAGTGTTTGGAATAAGGCATAATTATAAATATGCCACAGAGAAAGCAGACTGTTTTGGGTCGTGCCTATCCACTTATTTAAAAAAAAAGAAAGAAATCTCAGCAGGTTGCCAGGCACTCATTAGTAGCCAAAGAAATTGTGGTTTTGAGCTGTTCACCGTTTCTAGAAACTTCATAAAGTTTATTTGTAAGAAACGGGGTGGAGACCAAGAGAGGAAGCATGCTCTTTCATGGTGCTTCTAGCAAAGACAAAGTATTTGCCTCTGGCGCAGAGCAATCCAGCAGGGCCTCAGAGCCCAGCTCCACTCGAGCTCTGTGAGGTGGCCACCAATGTCAGGTGGCCACAGGGACACCTGTGGAGGACACAGGGACAGAGGGCATGATCAATTGCAGGATGTGCTGCACAGCTCCTGTCTCATCCTTCTCCTTTTTCCTCTTGCATTCAAGCCGACAAATAGCCCAGAGTTCCTAGTGTACATGCAACCACTGCTAAGTACTGGCCTCTGCATTCTAACTGGTTTTTCTTGGAATTCCATCTTCATATGCACAAACTTCTGAACTTAAATCTTCCTTCAGTGGCCTTCACTCATCATTAGCAGTTCATTTTGTCATTTGGCTCTTTTTTCTTTTTACTTTAGAAACCATTCTTTGCATTCATTTATTTAAAAACTTATCCTGTTGTTGGTTTCTGGGATAAAAAATAAAAACAAAAAGACCACCCTGAAAGAGTAGAGCCCTCTTCGCCTTCTCTGCTCCAAGGATCGGGAGAGCAGTTATACCAGTCATCCCAAATGGATTTATATTTGAGTTGGGTGTTATTTTATAACATCTTCCCACAGCATAACTACTCACTAATGAAATTTTGTAAAGATTAACATATACTACCTCACAACAGGTGAGGGGTGGCCTAGAAGAAGTTTGGGGATATAGAAAATCCATTCTGAGAATAAATCGGATGGACAGGCCTTGGTCATAAACCTGCTCCTAACTGACTGGTGTGTGACCTGTCTTGCCTAGTCACACATCCCTGTCCCTTTCCTGGGTGATCTCTAAAGACGTCGGTAGTTCTGATGCCTGGGGATCAGTGCATAATCACTGGTGGGTATTTGAAAATTATACCAAGTGATGACGTGTTCCCTTTTCCTCGCAGAGTGAAGGCTGCACAGACTGAGTTAGGACAGCAGATCCTGGCTGACTTTGAAGAAGCATTTCCTTCCCAGGGTACCAAGGTACTGTTCTGCATTTTCCCTCCAGTCTTTAGGTATTATCACCATCCTTGCCAAATTTATGCTCACTACAGTTGCCATTTGTCTATCATTCCAAAAGTGTTTGCTGGGAGCTGCAAATCCGTTTGCTATTGAAAACCAGTTTAGGGTCATGAGACCGCCCTTGATTTTAAATACCCCAAAGTGACATCAGTTCCTCACTTGTGTTCTTCCAGCATCAAAAATGAGGATTTGTTTTGGTTTAAGTTAGTACATATATGTCAAACCTTATATCTTGTCTACCCTATAAATTCCTCTTTTCTTATGGCTGTGTTTAAAAAAAAAAAAAAAATCTTGAAGCCGCAATGTTTTTTAGGATTGTTATATAACTTATTGGTTTTGGTTTGGCGAAAAGACAACTGGGAGGAGCATCCACGGCTTATGTAACTCTCCGAGTGACACAGTTAGGAGCCTCACTTTTAATGATCATAATCCTGTTCTTTGGAATTAATGCCCTTCAGCTCTCACTGGTAACGGAGCTATTTGTGTTGTGTCTGCAAAGCCCACAATATTTCACTTATGCGCTATTGGTTACACTTCTCATGTAACAAGCTTTCCCTCGCTTGGCTGTCATTGTGCTTGGGTAACTGCTTTTAGTTCTATCCTTCAAACTGTAGCAGATGTCATCTTAATGCTTTGCATGTGTTGGTGCAGGAAGAGCCCATAGAAGCTTTTTTCCTCTATTATTTGAGCTATTTCAAGAGAAAGAATTGTCCAAGGCAGAAATGTACTGAAGCACGCAGGGGTAAGGAGCCTTCCGTGCTGAACTTGGTGGGTGGAGAGAGGGGACATACATTCAATTCACTGAGCCAAGGAACGTTTCCTGGATCTGCTCTATAATTCAATAACTGGAAATATCTTCATCATTTTTTGTGCGTGCTCCATAAAAGAAACGTAGGAAGGAGGTGGGTGTGGTTGGCCCAGCTTTTGTAGATTACTTTCTATAGGAAACCTGCTCCTGATTTTAATGCCTTCATATTTTATGGCTGTCTGTTAGTAATAATATATTTATTTATAAAGCACTTCTCTTTGAGAACCTCATATTCCTTAGTCATCTGATATAACTGCAGGGAGGCAGTAGATGTTGGAAAGCCATTATTCCTGTTTACTGCATGAGGAAAATGAAGGTCAAAGAAATAAAAGGGATTGTGAGGCTGTTCACTAATTGTGAGCACTGGACTCTTCTCAGGCCCCAGACAGCTTTGCTAGACTCTGCTGCCCTTTCAAGAAAGTTGGATAAAGCCCATCTTTATTATTTAGAAGAAACTAACCATGACCTACTTTGTAACTTTTTTCCCAGATCCCACCATGCAGATGAAGTTAAATGGTTTTCTTTAACAGCATGCCTCCCATTTCTCTGGCTCGGTGACTTCATGTTTTTTTTTTTCTTTCTTTTTCTTTTTCTTTTTTGAGTTTTCCTTTGTCCTTTTTAAAATCTATGGACTTTTCTTAAAGACCTTGTGTTACTATTCCTAATTCACAAATGGAAATCAAGATTTTTAAAAAAATTATCCAAGGTAACCTAGTAAATTGTCTGTAAATGAAAAAATCTGAACCCACGAACCCATAGATTTTAGCCTCTGTGACTTCAGATCAAACCCTTTCATCCAGAGGCAAGAGTTGAGTAGCTAGTGTATTCAGCAGATGACATAAAAGCCACTCAGCATGGAACAAGTCAGCATTTTTACAATTTAGGTCTCAGGCAGCTTATGTAACACTTCGAAGCACTTGAACTTCAGCTGAGATGGATAGAATTGATTAAAAAAATTAAAATAAAGATTTGGAAGAACCTTATTCATCATCTAGTTAGTCTGTTATTTTTCAGATGAGGTTGGGTAACTGCGCCAAAGCTACATGGCTTTCTAGCCAAGCCAAGAGTAGATTCCAAGTGTTCTTTTTACTATAGTCCACTCAGCCAACCACATTCATTCAGCGATTTACTATAAAGAAAGTTTCAGCAAGATCGACTTGCCTTTGGTAATAACAAAGGCCATCCCATCGTGGTGTATCAGTATAGCCCCTGATAACCTGCCACTGGTCTTTTCAGGCTTGGGCTAATATCACAATACTTTATACCTTTGGCTGTCTGTCTGGGTGGTTGACTATCAGTGAAACAAGTCTGGTGTTTTGGAACGTGGTTTTAGGTTTTAAAGGATACCACACTGTTTGACACAAATACAGCACTTTGAGAACAGGAATCCCAGAGGTTGAAATCAGGGAAAAATGGCACAGGTGAAGAAAGACTGGTGTCATTCTGGCCTTTAGGCCTCTTCGACAAAGTCTTCTGACATCATAGGCTGGTGTCATTCTGGCTTTTTAGGTCTCTTTCAGTTTTGGTATTCAGAAAGTAAAATTTCCTATGATCATTGCTGGCCCTGTTTTCTAAAATGTCTCATTGCTGATTCACAGGGTAGTTTTTATGTTGGCTGCTGTGAGATGAGCTTAATGATTCCTTCATGGAGAAACAAGTAACTGACGTATCCATCCACAGTAGAAAGAATGAGTGTCAAGGGAGTAGGAGTAATACTAACAATAAGAGAGAAACAAGAAGTAGCAGCTGTCAGAGGCCATGCAATTTAAAGGTTGTTTCTGGCGTTTGAACTGGTGCATGTTGTTTGTTTTACTAGAGGCCAGGAGGACCCAGCAATGTCTTACGAGATGCCTGTCTGGTTGCTAATATTTTGGACCCAAGAATCAAACAGGAAATCATCAAAAAGTTTATTAAGCAGCATCTGTCAGAGTATCTAGTACTTTTTCAAGAAAACCAAGATGTAAGTATTGACCAAATGAAATCAGATGTAACATTTGAATTTTATTGAAAAATGAATGCTATCAAGCTTACTGATTTATACTTTATTTAGAATTGCTGACTTATACTGACTTACAGTGTTCATTGTTGAACAGTGACTCCTAGGGACTGACTTTATAGTTCGGTGGCTCTTAACCATTTTGAGGTCACTGATCCTTTGGAGAAATTAATGAAAACTACAGATCTTCTCCCCAGAAAATGCACCTATGCATAAAACTTTGCATAGTTTCTGGAAATTTACAGACCCCTGGAGCCCAATCGTGGACCCCAGGTTAAAACTTCTGGATGAGGTAAAAAAGGTAGCTTAGATTCTTTAAAACCTTAAGCAATACAGAGGTTGGTTGTCTTTGTCTTGGTTCTGTGTTTTTACTTGTTTCCTTAAACTGTTAAGTACTGGGCTGATTTTTGTTCCCTGCCTTCATGAGGTTGCCTGGCTGGACAAAATTGACAGACGCTATGCCTGGATAAAACGCCAGCTTGTGGACTATGAGGAGAAATACGGCCGTATGTTTCCACGTGAGTGGTACATGACAGAGAGGATTGCGGTGGAATTTTGCCACGTGACAAGGTAGAGTCCAGCTCCCTACTGGTTCTGGTGTTAATTGAAATTTCAAAATCAATCCCTCCCCGCCCCCACCCCCCAGTCTCTAGTGGTTCTGTGTTGTCCTGTGGATTGAGTATCACTTCCAGATTCCGCCAAATGATTTATACCACCTACCACTACCATCCTGCTATAGCCCCACCCTCTGCTCCCCCGCTTTGCTCCAGAACCTTCCTTTTGTGTACCTCTTGCCTCAAACAGCCTGCCTTCTCTATTTTGCCAGCTCGAGACTCATCTACCAGACTTACCCACAGTGATTCATCGCCCCCACATTTCCCCCCACATCTGTATCACATATATCAGTGCACTGTATATATATCCATCATCACTTTGATTTTCTGACTTACTAGATAGATAGTTCCATAGAGACAGGGGTAGTGTCTACTTTAATAACATAGCAGACACTGAGGAAATATTTGTTGAATGAATTTCCCACCCCTAATACAGTTGTTTGTAGTCTCTGGATAGCTATTAAATAATGATATTGACTTCTGAGTGTTCTAAGCATTTTAAAGACCTTCTCTCATTCATCCTCTCTACAGTATCCATGAGTGTAGCCCAGGGCCAGAGTCCCTTATATCAAAAAATTAAAGCCCAACCAAGAAGGTTAGATCAGTGTATCTACAATAAAGCTAGAGCCAAACTTTTACCTTCTTTATTTGCAACTATGCTACAACAGTGTTGGTAACTGGTTCTTATTAGTTATATATTCCCTTCGAATAGTACACAATTAACATCTAACTCCAGGTTAAGAGGTGAAAAAAAAGGCCCATATGTAAGCATAACTTAGCCAACTTAGCATGATCCATGGTGGTCTTCATTCTTAAAATCACAGAAAGTACAGATTCCATGCTTTAATTACATTCTGGGAAAAAACTGAGTTAAGGGATATTGATTTTTTTTAATAGACTTTATTTTTTAGATCAGTTTTAGGTTCATAGCAAAATTGAGCGGAAGGTACCCCTTCTCCTACACACGCATAGTTTCCCCCATTATGAGCACCTTCCACCAGAGTTATAGTCAGTGAACCTACATTGACACATCATTATCACCCAAAGTCCATAGATTACTTTAGGATTCATTCTTGGTGTTGTACACTCTGTCGCCATTTTGTTGTTGTTGTTTAATATTTTTTTTTAGAGATGGGGGGGTCTTGCTATGTTGCCCAGGCTGGACTCAAACTCCTGGCCTCAAGCAACTCTCCTGCCTCTGCCTCCCAAGTAGCCGGGACTGCAGGCATGTGCCACTGTGCCTGGCTCCATTCTATGTGGCTATTGTTTTAAGAAACACATATGCTATCAGATTCACATAACCTTTTAGTATTGATTTAAAGTTAGTTGTTGTCATCTTCTAAATCCTGATTAGCAAAGAAAGAGTGAATTCATTCAGAAGCTATTAACTAATTCCCTTTAGTGTACAGCAGACTTGCAAACTAATTCTGTGAGAAAAAAAATGAAGCCTACAAGAGACTGGAAGTATACTAAAGCCAACAAGTCTCTGTGAGCGTCAGTACCTGCCATTGTTGTCTCAGCTAATGGCAGTGTTGCTGCCAGGCTTTTATTGTTAGAATTTTGGCTAAAATCCTACAGATATATCATTCCCACATACACTCAGAAGCTCTTTGTTTGATTTTGTCATTTATTTATGTGGGAAGATGATGATAGCTTAGTCCTTACAAGGAGCTCACATGTCAATGTTACCTAACAACTTACATTCTGAAGCACAACACTCGAATGAGTTGCACATAAGTTTTACAGGCAGGGGCCACCTAAGCATGTATGTGTCACTTTTCACATGAGAATTCCCATCTCTCACATGTATTTCCAGGGTTCCTGGTCTCTCGTTAAGGAGAGGGTTATTGAGCTCTCTGGAAGAGGGAGGGCTTTGTAATTTAGTAATTAATGACTTGTGCAATTACATAGGATATATACATTTTAATAAAATAGTAAATGCTTCATATATATTATTAGGAAATTATTGAAAAGTTTAAAGATATAAACCTAGTAGTAACCATGTAAACAAATTAGCATCCATCCATAATCCTTGATTTTTTTGACTGGTAGATAATTTCACCTTAAAATTCTTATTTAGAATATATATTTCTATTCCCCAGGTGTTAGACTAAGCAAGTAAAAGACAACAGGATTTGAAATGACCACAGACATTTTTGTGTGTGTGTGAATATAAGCTAAAGCCATTTACTTTGTCTTGTCTTGAATGAATGGTCATTTTGACAATGTTCTTATCTGTTTGTTTTGAAGGACAGAACTTGCAAAGATTATGCGTACCAGAGCTAAGGAAATTGAGGTGAAATTGCTTCTTTTTGCTATTCAGAGAACAACTAACTTTGAGGGGTTTCTTGCAAAACGCTTCTCCGGCTGTACCCTGACAGATGGAACCCTGGTAAGACCTTCCTGAGGGAGGCTGGAACGTGAAATCGATGGGTTGGGTCATTGGGCTTCACCTCAATGTTTCACTGTGTGGCGATTCTGTCCATTGGCTTAAGTGTGTAATCCCCTGTTCCGGTGATTTCTCTGCGTTAACGTGAAGGTGATACAGAGTACTCTGTGTGGATTTACTGTTTGTCTGTTACACAGTACTTCATGTTTTTAGAATGTTCTATCATCAGTTTATCTAAGTATTGATCCCGTTTTACAGACTAGTCATTTTGTGAGTCATAGAGGCCTCACTTATTTGGTCATAAATACATTATTACTTTATCAGTTATCAAATTTTATTACAATTCAGATGTGTTTTTACTTTAGGGTTTGCCTTTTAACATCTCTGGTGAGCAAACTAGGTCGGTGTGTCTCTGTAAACCTCAAAGCTAGATAAACAGGTCTGGGGACTGTGCACCTCCACTGTACAGGTGGAATATAGTATTGCTGGTTAAAAACATTTCATCTCTGTGGAGTCAAAGACCAGGTCCAGCTGGGCACAGTGTCATGCACCTTGTAGTCCCAGCTACTTGAGAGGCTGAGGTGGGAGGATCGCTTGAGCCCAGGAGTTTGAATCCAGTCTGAGCAACATAGTGAGACCCCATCTCTTAAAAAGAAAAGAAAAAAAAAGACCAGGTGCAAAGTGTCTTTCTGAAAACCTCTTTTGGGAGCCCCAGGATCCCTGCTAACACATCATTGTGCTTTTTTCACATTTCCTATCCACGGAGAAACCAAATTTCTATGTTTTATGGTAATTTCTATTTACATTGTTACATACACAACAGGCTTTGGGCTTCTTGAATGCAGGAATCACAGCTGACTCATCTCTGTCCTATAGTCACGCAAAGAATACACAGAATTTATGCCAGCACAAATGGAGAGGGAAAGAAGAAAGGAGAAAGGGAAGAAGAAATCGAAGTTGAGAGAATCATACCTCTTGAATTTTCTTTGAAACTGGATTTTTTTTTTTTAACTGCTGGTAACAGTAGAGAAGCAGTGTGATTTAGTAGCAAAATCCTTGGGCCAGCCATCGAGAGAGACTTGTGGTCTGGTACTGACTCTGCTATAACTTAGTGAATCGTCCTCTCTCTTAAACGAGAAGAATAGACTACCCTTTAATAACAGAGTACCAGGGGAATAAACAAGACATAAAACCCCGAAGCCGTAAAGAAAAGTACTGTTGCCAAACGGCAACATAAAAAGAACAAAAATCTGTTTGGAAAAAGAAACCATAAACATAATTAAGGGATTAAAAAATAGTTTAAGCTCTGTAAGACAAATAATATCTAGCACATAAAAAAAGAATTGTTAAAAATCAATTAGAAAGAGATAAGTAAGCCATTAGAGAAATGAGTACAGGGTCAAATAGACAACTCACTGAAGAGTTTAGTTGGCTAATAAATATGGGGGGAAAAAACAACACAGGATACTATGTTTCCTACATCAGATTGGCAAAAAAATTTACAAGACTAACAATACAGGATTTTAGTGCTAGTATACAAATTGGTACAACCTTTATGGAGAATAAATTGTCAGTATCTGTCAGAAATTTAAATGTGCGTGTCCCATGAGGCAATAATTTAACATCTAAACAAGAAATCTACAAAAAAATTCACAGATGTAGAGGAATATGTACAAGGGAAGAGGTGAACTGTACCCTTAAAAGCAAAAAATTGGGATATTTCTATAATGTTCATCATTGAAGAATGGTTAAATAATCAAGGTACATCCATACTATGGAATACTTTATAGCAATTTAAAAATAGTGAAATGGGGGTATATTTTAGATGTGCTAACGTGGGAAAAAACCTCTCAGATACATTGTTAAGTGTAAAATGGGAGTTACAGCCCAGCACATATGGTATGATTCTATTTATGTAAAAAGCAAAAGGCATGTTTATATATGTAAATGTGTAACTAAAAGGTCTGGAAATGATAACAGTGGATGTCTCTGGGGAAGGAAGTTGGAGTGAGAGTAGGTGGAGAAGCAAAGAAAAGTTTTTTTCCTTTTACTCTGGTGTTCTTTTTGGAAATTATCTTATACAAATACATTTATGTTCTTTTCGTGTACTTTAAACAAAGTTATTTTTCAGTTGTTTTAAGATGAGGGAGAAGGGCTAAATCAGTGATTTCCAAACTCTCTCTTCTAACAAAATCTAATGTGGAATCTAAACATAACAATAGCTAAGCATCCACTGAGTGTCCCACGCTGGGCTAGATGCGTGTACTTGAGGCAATCACTTTGCTTCATCAACCCGTAGGAGGTAGGTGCTATGCTTATTGTGACCTGAGGCCACAGAGCTAATATGTAAAAACATAAAAACTTCGCTACTCTGATTGAAGCAGGGGAGTCAGGGCAGGAGTTGGACCTGGAGTCCCACTCACTTATTCACCCCTCACCCCTGCTACCTTCTCTGCTCCCATCTGTCTGATCCTTAAAATCCTGGGACTTCAGTGAAATCCTCTCTTTGCCCCACAAGACCCGCCTCAGAGTAGGCGAATCGAGCTGGTCCCTCAGGGCACTGGGCTGCAGAGTGGTGGCGGCAGCAGCTCAGTTTTAAGGCAAGACCACAAAGCCCTGCCTGCTCAGGCTCACTTATGACTTTATTCAAATAAAATTCAACTGGAACCATAAAACACTTTGCATACTTGGCAAACAAAAACATATACTCCTCTCCTGGCTAATTTATGTTCAAAATTGATTTCTTTTTAGTAACAAGGGAAAAAAAAAAATAGGCCACAAAATGGATGAAAATTCCCTTAAAGAAAATGCAAGTCAGAAAAGGAAATAGTGAAGAGAAATGCCAATGAAAGAAGCATGTATCTCTCCTGAGAACTATGTGGTTGGCTTTAGCACCCCTGATTTCCTCTTGCGGGCTCTCCTCTCTGCCCTCCCCAAGCCATGCTTCTGGCCTGGTTTCCAGCAGAGACATGTACAGCACTGGGCTCAGCCCTGCAGAGATCTGCTTGGGGACAAGAAGGTTTAAGCTTTGAGCACAGACCCCACCCTGGGAGTAGCCCCTGAATTCCCATAGCTTCTTGCTGGGCATTGTTAGTAAAACAAGGCCAGTCTCTCTGAGCCAGTAACCTGGCTAACCAAAGAGAAATAGGTCTCTATGAAGGATGCTTGAATAGCATTAGTGCCAGACACCTGTTCTGAGCTATTTTTTGCCTCCTTTGGCTGGACCCTACTTCCTGGTGACTTTTGTTTTACATTCAGGGAGCTACAGGATCACAGGAGAACAAATGGCCCTGTTGAATCTGATGATAGATTAGCCAGTAAACTTAGGTCTGTTTAGAATACACTGGAATTGTCACCTGTCCAAGGAAATCCCCTAAAGGTCAAAAGTGCTAGAGTCACGAGGGCAGGGAAAGACCTCTCTGGACAAGCGGTGGCTGCTGAGCAGGGTAACCATGTAGACATCATGAAAAACTGACAAGAGCTCTCCTTAGGTTTGCAAAAATAATGCATTTTTGTAGAAAAAAGGTATAAGACTGTCAAAGTGGCAGTGGACAACTGTCTGCCACCTTCTGTCCCAGGGAGGACAGGGCTGGATGTGCTTGTTTCTCAGGGCAAGAGCCCTCTCTGCCTTAACTCAGCCAGGGCCAAGCTCATGGAATGGAGCTGTTTCATCTCCAGGCAGATGCTGTGCTCTGTGGTGGTGGTCGGTGGTCAGCAAGGGGCACGTGAACCCTTTTCCCCAGTACCTTCATTTTTGGTCTTCCATGTTTGAAATTTTCTGGCAGAACTGGTTTGTACATCACCCTTCCGGCTGTTCAGTTGTTACTTTCCTCTATTATCACATTTGTGGAGAGTTTCAGATAATAAATCCTTGGCCAGAAATTCCTGCTGAATGCCATGAGCTCTTGATTTACCCCTCTAGTTAGTCAACTGTCTTCTCTGCAGGTTTCTCCAAATCATTCAACTTCTTTAATTCACCCTCTTCCTGGGACCATTCTTTGTCCAAGTTATCATGACCCAGCAACCATTCTACATTCTAAGTCCTGACGATGGCTGTCCAACACCCTTCAAGGATTCTCCCTTAAAGATGAGTTTCTAGAAAGGGAGCAGAACTGCTGTGGCCAATTCAACTAGGCAGGCCAGGTCTTGAATAATTGGTTCACTGTGGCTCTGCTGTGGGGAGATGTGAAGGTTCTCATTGTGGGTGATGTTCACACTGAGCCTGGTCCCTGCCATCACCTCACTCTGGGCCAAGTGGGGCCTTCTCCACCTTTCTTCTGCAACCCTCAGTGTCAGCGACCCTGGTGAATTAGTCATGGCTACTGACTGTGATCCCAACACAAAGTACTGGGAAGAGGCTGGCCTGGGCCAGGCCAGGGGTTCTAGCTGGCCTGACCTTCCTAAAGGCTTGCTGCTCCCCAGCCCTTGCTACCTCCCATGCTGCCTTGCTTCCAGGATATGCTTTTTTGGAAATCTTTTTTGGCCACCATTTTGTTTCATGGGATCAGAATAAACTGTCAAATGAACCAAGGTATGTCTTGATACCCTTTAATATATGCCATATTTCATGGAAAGTTAGTGAATTCCTTGGAAAGGTATCATAGAGCAAGTAAGAAGTCAGCCAAGGAGCCAAGTTGGCCAGAGATCCTCCCTTGCTGCCTCTCCCCAGGCCACACTCCTCACCTCTGCCCCTGCCTATCCCTTCCCTGCATCATTTAGAACCTTTCAAGTCCTTGGACTGTTTGACAGTGAAACAGTGAGGGCAAGCTTGAGAGTGTGACTAGCTCACCAGAAAGACTTGCCCCAGCTCAGCTTCTCCTATGTGATCCATGGATGCATCATCTTTTGTTCTTTTTCAAAAGATTCGACTTTGACATCCGAGGGAACTTTAGACTGAAAGAGCCTTAAGGACAGGGCTTGTTTTATATCTACTGTACCAGCCCTAACAAGTTGTATGATGTCCTGTGCTGTAACTGTGACTTGAGAAAGTGAGCTGCCCATACTTCTTCCAGTTGCCCATACTTCTTAAGTTCTGACCGTTTAGGATGGGTTCAAGATAGTCTGTAAATTGAAATGCCTTGAAATTAAAAGCAAATGTCTGGATGTGATTTAACTATATCCATATGCATTATTAGTGACTCAATGATTAGATTCAAGGTGAACAAATCCTATTCAGCCTTCTGCTGATAGCAGAGTAGATGAGGTTAGGTTTTGTAACAGCCTCACCAATTGGGAGGCTTTTCTTTTTAATAAAATAAAAAGTTTTCCCATTTCATGCAGCTGGATTTCCCTTCCTCTTGGTCATTGCATAAGTTGCCTTCCTAAATAGAATTGTCCTTTGGCTTACAGGGATCATTTTTTTAAGTATACTTGCCCAGTTTCAAAAATTGTATTACAAATATAGAATCTATGAGCGTAATTTTCAAGCACGCAGTTTGAGCGTGAGAATGTTCGCAAAAGGCTCTCTACTTATGAAAGCCCCGACACAGAGCATCTCTTCCTACACTTCTGTCTTCCAGCAAGTTGACACCTGCACTGGGGAAACTACAAGAAGAAGGCAGGCAGGGCTTCCCAGTGTTGCCGTAGTATGAGGACTTCTGCCTTGAACAAGGAAATAGCTTTACCCTATCATCCACTCTCTTCACTGTGGGAAAATAACTTATAAATGTTTTATTGGTGCTAAAGGAATATATTCTTCCATTTGAATAACATCAAATTCATTAGATTAACTTTTGTTTGTTTCTGAGAAGAGAGTGATACATGATCAGTTTAGAAAATTTGGAAATTATAGGCAAGAAAAAAAAGTCATCTGAATCAGAGATGAGGATTTTGGTATGTTCTTTCTATATATTTTATACAGTTGAAATTGTACTTTTTAAATGCATTTTTTCCTCTGCTTATTTTATTTCTTAAATTGATATGTAATTCATATAACAAAATTTCACATGAAACTTGTCATTTGAAGTATACAATTCAGTGGTTTTTAGTACATTCACAAGGTTATTCTACTATTCTAACCATCCAATTCCAGGGCATTTCTATCACCTCAAAAAGAAATACCCCCTTAGCAGTCAATTTCAGTTCCCTCCTTCTCCCAGCCCTGGGCAACTACTAATCTACTTTTTGTCTTTATGGATGCCTATTCTGGAAATTTCACATAAATGGAAATCGTACAGTATGTGGTTTCTTGTGCCTGGCTTCCTTCGCTTTAGACAGTGTTTTCAAGGCTCATCTATGTTGTAGCATGTATCAGTACTTCACGTTTTATGGCTGAATAATATTCCGTTGTATGGATATACTACGTATTGCTTGTTCATCAGTTGATGGACATTTGGGTTGTTTTCACTGTTGTGAATAATGCTATGAATATTCATGTACAAGTTTTTGTATGAACATGTTTTCTGTTCTCATGGGACTATATCTAGTAGTTGAACTGCTGGGTTGTATGGTAACCTTACATTTAACTTTTTGAGGAACTGCAAACCATTTTCTAAGCAACCACAGTATTTTATATTCCTGCCAGCAGAAGAGTTCCAGTTTCTTTGCGTTCTTGCCAACACTTGTTATTATCCTTTTTTTTTTCTTAATCATAGCCATTCTCATGGGTATAAAGTAGTATCTCATTGTGGCTTTGATTTGCTTTTTTCTAATGATATATTTCATGTGCTTCTGGACTATTAGTGTATCTTTTTTTTTTTTTTGAGACAGAGTCTCACTCTGCCTCTGGGCTGGAGTGCTGTGGTGTTGGCCTAGCTCACAGCAACCTCAAACTCTCAGGCTCAAGCGATCTTCCTGCTTCAGCCTCCTAAGTAGCTGGGACTACAGGTATGCGCCACCATGCCCAGCTAATTTTTTCTGTTTTTAGTAGAGACAGGGTCTCGCTCTTGCTCAGGCTAGTCTCAAACCCCTGACCGCAGGCGATCCTACCACCTTGGCCTCCCAGAGTACTAGGATTACAGGTATGGCCACCACACCTGGCCAGTGTATATTCTTTAGAGAAATGTCTATTCTTTTGCTCATTTTGTAATTGGATTGTTTATCTTTTTCTTGGTGAGTTGCAGGGGTTCTTTATATATTCTATCATATATCAGATATATGATTTGCAAATATTTTCTCCCGTTCTGTGGATTGTTTTCACTCACTGGATAGTGTCTTTAGACACACACAAGATTTCAATTTTGATGAAGTTTATCTTACTTTTTTTTGTTTGTTTTTGCTTGTGTTTTCATGTCATATCCAAGAAACTATTGTCTAATCCAAGGCTACTAAGATTTACCTATGTTTCCTCTTACGAGTGTTACAGTTTTAGCTCTTACATTTAGATCTTTGATCCATTTGAGTTAATTTTTCTATATGATGATATATATATAATTTTATATCCTTCTTTCCTTCATACATCTTAAGTGCTTTCTCAATCATTGCATAATATTTCCTTATATAGATATTCCATGATTTCCCTAAACACTCTTTTCTTGTTAGACCCTTAGTCATTCTTTTTGTTTTAAGAGACCAGGTCCAGCTCTGTCACCCAGGCTGAAGTGCCGTGGCACAATCATAGCCTCAAACTCCTGGACCCAAGTAATCCTCCTGCCTCAGCCTCTCAAGTAGCTGGGACTACAGGCATGCACTACCATGCCTGGCCCAGCTAAATTTTTTTTCTATTTTTAGTAGGGATGGGGTTGTACTCTTGCTCAGGCTGGTCTTGAACTCCTGAGTTCGAGCCTCCCAGAGTGCCAGGATTACAGGTGTGAGCCACTGCACCTGGCCTACCATTTTTTAAAGATAAGCTGAAAATATTGACTTTTATGTGAAGTCTCCTAATATTTAGATACCGGTAACTAATTCTAACATATTATTTATAAACATTGGGTGGGTCAATGCCATGCTACACAAGCAAAGCCTGTCTATGGGTGGTGTTTCACTTGAGAGTCACCAGTTTGGGGCTGGGCATGGTGGCTCACGCCTGTAATCCTAGCACTCTGGGAGGCTTGAGCTCAAGAGTTCGAGACCAGCCTGATCAACAGTGAGACCCTGTCTCTA
>NW_012151241.1:87526-104316 GCF_000956105.1 Propithecus coquereli | reverse complement strand
ACATTTTTTTTTTTTTAAGAGAGAGGCTCTCACTATTTCTTACTGTGTTCCTCAGGCTGGTCTTGAACTCCTGGGCTCAAGCAATCCTCCCACCCCAGCCTCCCTAGTTACTAGGATTACAGGTGTGAGCCACTGTGCCCAGCTCTTCACTTTTATAAATAAGGCTATGTGAAAAATTTTTGTTTGCAAATGTCCACATACTAGTGGAACTATAGAGTCAAAGGTAGGAGCATTTTCAATTTTCAGATAGCCTCTGTTTTAAACTGCTTTCTGGATTCTCACTGATTCTTATGAATGCAGCTTGATCTCTCCCAGCACCGAGCCTTAATATCAGTCGTGATTTATTAAGATTCAGAAGAGGTAGTCATTCTTCGTTTTAGTGCATCTCACAGTGTTAATATACTGATTCCTAATGTAAAGGGGTGACTCTCCCAAATAAAAAAGGCAAAGAAATCTGATTTTTTTTTTTAAATTACAAGTTTCCACTCCTAGGTATATACTCAAGAGAACTGAAAACATATGTTCATATTAAAAACTTCATACACAAATGTTCATAGCAGCACTATTCACAACAGCCAAAAGCGGGAAACACCCCAAATGTCCATTAATGGACAAATGGATAAATAAAATATGGTGTATCCATACAATAGAATATTTTTTAACCATAAAAATAAATGAAGTACTGACACGTATTACAACATGGATGAACCCTGAAAACACTATGCTACATGGAAGAAGACAGATGCAAAAAGTCACAGATTATATGATTCCATTGATATGAAATGCCCAAAATAGGCAGATGCACAGAGACAGAAAGGACTGGGAAGTGAAAGATTGGGAAGTGACACCTTAATGGGTATGGGTTTCTTTTTGGGGTGAAAAATGTTCTGGAATTAGATAGTGGTGAGGGTTGCACAACCTTGTGAATATACTAAAAATCACTGAATTGTAAATGACTTTAAAATGGTGAATTTTATGTTACATGAATTACATTGCAATTTAAAAGTGTTAAGCACTTTAGAAAATACTGTATGAGTTATTTATAAATCATCTTCACTCTTTAGGTAAATATCCTATCTACCCTCTCCCCAAAATAAAGAGCAATACGTGGTTGTCAAAAACTGAAACAGAATAAAATATTTTAAAAGGAAGATCTCTTCTTTCTCAACTACTCCAAATTCCTAGAGATATCCACTGTTTAATAGTTTGGGGTATATTTTTGAGACTCTTACAAGTATGCATGCACACACATAAACAGGCTTTTTGTTTTGTTTACAGACAATAGAACATGTTGCTCATGTTTCTGAAAGGGATTTTATTGAGGGCTTCTCTTCTGATCAGCATTTATTCACAAATAGTTGTCAAGCTTCGTCTTTGTGCAGGGCCTTAGAAAAAGATGAGAAATTGAATAAGACAGGTGTTTATGGTCTAGTAGGAGAAAGAAACCTATACGTAACTGTCACAATATAAGATATGAACATGGTAGCAAGAGAGTGGTCCCAGCAATAGTAAACACCAGGTGTGCATGGCTCTGTGCTCACAATCTTGACTATCAGCTAAAGCCCCCAGGCCATCTCTTAAGGACAAATTAGGAATTGGGCTGAAGTAAAACATTTATGGAATGAGAAGTGCAGAACTTTCATCTCATAACTGAAAGCTTTCTCCTCCAGGGAAAGGAAAAAAGTGAGTCTTAAATTTCAGAGTTCCCTCTTTGATAATTTGACATGTCCAGCTAGGGCCTCAAAAAGGAAGTTGTGCAGGCAGACTCATATGGATATGCTGCTGACTGAAGCCAGACTTGCCCTTCCTAACAGTAAATTAGGCAGCTTGGTTGTCATGCAGCCCTTTTTGTTTTGGAGGTGCTGGAAATCCCATGTGATTTAATCAGTAGGAATTAACGTGCTGTATGAAGAATTTTGCCTTCCTGTGTGGACTTGAAATCAGCTGTCATCATAGCAAATAAGAATGAATTATTTTAAAATTGGGAAGTTGTTCACTTCTTGGCAAAATTTTGGTTTTATTTAGCAGCCCCAGAGTTCATGGAATATATGTCATTTGAGTTACTACAAATCTAAACCCAAACTTGTAATTCTCTATGGTCTACAACAGCTGCAGAGCAGGACCGGGAAGTGTGATCCGGTTGGCTCTGACAACAGGGCTCTTGCACAGAAGGCCACATTGTGCCAGTGATTGCTCTCTGCAAAGACCTGTTCTTTTATCACAGCAAATTAATCTGAGCCGTAACATAGCCCTCTAAGTAGCAGGAGTCCATATCCACACCTCAGGGTTTCATAACATTACATTTACCATCAGGGTGGTGGGTGGTATGTGCAGTACTGTGAGCGCTTTGCTGTGGTCCAGGGAAGAAGGGAGCAGCTCAGTGTGCCTTTGCACTTGTCAGCTGATGAGACCATTGCTTTCATTTCCTGGAGAGATCTCAAAGAGACAAAATAGTAGGGATAGGATCTCACTCGTGATTAAAAGGAATTCTTTTTATAAGACCTTTAGCCTTGTGCTCCCACTTCTTTCCCTTCTGAGAGTTTCTTCATTAAGAGAAACACAACAGTTCTGCCTAACTTAGTTGCTCACCCTGTTCAATACTACTGAAAGCTTCCGCTTACAGAGCTTTTCCCTATGTGCCAGACCGTGTGTTAAGACACTTTATATATACAGCCATGTGTTGCTTAATGACGGGGTATGTTCTGAGAAGTGCATCATATGTAATTTCATCATTGTGTGAACATCCTAGAACGTACTTACACAGGCCCAGATGGTATAGCCTACTCCATTATATAGCTCCATTGTAATTACAGGACTCCCATCACGTATGCGGTCTGTCATTGATGGAAATGTCATTATGTGGCGCATAACTGCATATCTCATGCTTGGAACACATGACCTCATTTAATCCTCGTAACAGTTCTAAAGAGGCAGGTGTTACTATCCCTTCACATTGCAGATAAGAGACTGAGGCTTGGAGAAGTTAAGCAACATACCCAGTGGTAGAGCCTGGACTTGAACCCAGGTTTGTCAGATCCAGAGCCTGTGCCCTCACCTCCACATGAGAGTGCCCCATCTCAGTGAAGGGCAACACCAGCCACATGCTTGTTCAGGCCAAAAAGTGAGTGTCCCTGACTCCTTTCTTTCCTTTGCCCTCACTTTCTCTCTCAGCAATTCCGTGGCTCTAACTATATCCCAATCTGGCCACTTTTCTCTGTGTCCACGTCACCAGCTCAGTCTACTTCTCCATCAGCCCTTGCCTGGAACACTATAGTAACCTCTTAAACTGTCTTCTTGCTCCCATTATAGTCCATTCTTCCCATGGATGGCAGTGGAATATTTTAAAAATCCAAATTAGATCGTATCACTTCCCTGTTTAAAACCCCCAGTGACTCCCAATTGTAGTGAGAAGAAAATCTGTCTGTAACATAGCCCACAAAAGACCATGCGACTGGGTTCCTACTCCCTCTCTTACCCCATGCCCTCATCCTCCTTTCTGTCCCCCAAACTCACCAAGCTCTTTCCAGCCTTTGCTTTGGGTCCCCCTGCTGGGAAGACTCCCCTCGCCTCCCCCACCAAGATTTTGCCTGATTGGCTGGCTCTGTCTGCTTACTCAGGGCCAACTCTCACATTCTCAGAGAGGCCTTTTCTGATCACCCTGTATGTAGAAGCACTTCCCCACCCTCACCTCCAGCCCACCCCAGTTCCTAAAGTTTCTTTTTGTCTCATCGCCTTCCTTTCTTACCTGTCTTATTCCGTTGCATCCCCAGTGCACAGAAGTGTTCCTGAACAGAATAGATGCTCAGTGCGTAATTGTTGAGTGAATGGCAAACATGCTGTTCCTGGGCCTAGAAATATCTGCTCCATCCTCCACCCCACTCCTCCCCCCCTTCACATATTTAACTCTGGGGGACATTCCAGTTCTGGCTCTAACATTGTTAGGGAAGTTTTCTGTGACCCTCCATTGCGTGCTTTCCTAACAACTCCTACTTCTCCTTCATGGCCCTTATTGCATGCTTATGTGACTATTTGATTAAAGCCTGTCTCCCCCAGCAGACCCTAACCTCCAGGAGAGCAGAGGGCAGTCTGTCTGTGCACAGCTTTACTCCTGGTGCCCAGCACATCCGTCTAAACACAGGCACGAATCACCTATCTTGGACTAGCTCGGTCCACACTCGGAATGTGTGTGCCACAGATGAATGAGCCAGGAGCTCCTGTGTCCACGACCCCCCCACAGTCATTTCATCCGTCCATCAATGGAGACCGACTGTGGAGATGGAGAAGAAACCTTGGGAATCTTCTGGCCCAGTAACACTAAACACGTAACCCAGGCGTACACTGCCTCAGATGCTTCTCTTCTTGTTCTGTGCTGCCTTTTATGTTTTATTTCTTCCTACTTTATCCATGCACTTGACATTCTACACCAGAGCCCAGAAACACCCTCAGTCCACCTCCCCATGTCTGCTTTGTGCCATGATTTCCAGTATCACCTTATGTTTTAAAAATGAGGCACACCTGTATATAATCGTGAGATGTTCTTACCGACCCTGATAGACTTAGATGAGAAACATTTAACTCAAAAAATCAAATCCTGTTTCCATCGCTGAACAATTTTGAACAAAGCTTTTAACTTCAGTTAACTGACTTGCTTTCCACATCTACAAAGTACCAAAAGACAGAATCACAGTGACTCAGCTCAATAGCATGATCCCGAAACCCACTGTTAAGCCAGTGGAATCAGGAATCTAATGCTATTGACAAATTTTTTTATTGTTGAATATTAAGCTTGGTAGTTTTGCTTTCTTACTATTCCCCTCTCCCTAAAATACCAGTGACCCTTAAAAAGACAACTAAAGCTTAGAAATACTGCTTTCTAAAAATAAGTACGTTTACAGGGATTTTTTTTTTCCTCAGGCAAAGAAGCCAAAGTTCAGAGTGTGCAAATTTGAAATGTTTGCTTGGTTTTTAGACTATTTTGTTTCTCACTAGGATATCACAACAGTCATCATCTTACTAACAATTCCCTTGAGCTAATGCAGTCATCACAAGGCTTTCTCATACACTGAGGCTGTGTCTATCTACATAAGTAGCATCCAAGAATTTTGGCCAAGAATTAAGTAGTGGAAATGAGTGTAAGCAGAATTGTCTTAAAGCCAAAACCAGACACAGGTGTGGTTTTTCTTTTTTGTGTTTGTTTTGTCTTTTGTTTGTATAATATCTTCAGGTGATATTCTGGCACTTGGCGAAGTCATTCACACTGCGGTCCTTCTGCTGTCCGTCTTGGCTTAGGCATTAGCTCACGTTGCTCCACTAGTATTGGCTAAAATGTCACAATTACATTTAGAAACTGCCTTTCCACTTAGCTGCTTGCCCCCAGAGAGCCATCCCCTCATTCCCAGCACCAACCAATCCCCTTTTTCCTGCTTGTCCACTTGGCTTCCTTTCTGCTGAAATTCTCAGCTCCTGGGTGTGAATAACATCTCTAGGTCAAATTATAAAAAATTCCAAAGAGTTGTCTCAATTCTGTAGTTGCACTGGAATTAACAGCATCAGTGACCATCATATGTATCATGTGCTTCTTCCAGGTTTTCACCCACTTTATCACATTTCATCCTTCAGATAGTCCTGTGACTGTATCCCCATTCAGCAGATGTAGCCATTGTGGCTCAGAGAAGCTAGATGGTTTGGCCAGGGCAGCACCATTGGAGCTAAAACCCATGTCTCCTGCCTCCAGCTTTCCCACTAGCCTGTGGTCCCACTCAATGATCTGTTTTGAAACAGCGGTCATATTTAGGAGCAGGGAAGTAATTTTTCTCGAGGAGATTTCTACATTCTTTGTTATAATGGGACTTATATGGGAAGAGACTTCTGTCTATAATCTAGAACGCGTGAGATCAACTTTGTAGTTTGTTCTAGAATTCAAACCCATCTGGCATTTCGATTCATTTGTATTTATTGAGGACCTACCACATGCCAGACACCAGAGATAGGATGGGGAATAAGACAGCTACGATCCCTGCCATCAGAGTCTAAAGGGGAAAAGACAAATAAATGGACAGTTGTAATATTTTATTTTATTCTATTCTATTTCATTTCTTTTTTCTTTTTCTTTCTTTTTTTTTTTTTTTGAGATACAGTCTTGCTCTATTGCCTAGATTAGAGTGTATTGACATCATCATAGCTCACTGCAACCTCAAACCCCCAGGCTCAAGCAATCCTCCTGCCTCAGCCTCCTGAGTAGCTGAGACTGCAGGTGTGCCACCACGCCCAGCTAATGTTTGTATTTTTTGTCGAGATGGGGGTCTATGTTGCTCAGGCTGGTCTTGAACTTCTAGCCTCAAGTGATCCTCCCACCTTGGCCTCCCAAAGTGCTAGGATTACAGGTGTGAGCCTGGCTCAATTGAAATATTTTAATAAATACCTGAGTAGGAGACTTATACCATGTGGCAGGGACATCTAACCCAAACTTGACAGATGGGGAAGGTTTTCCAGCAGAAGGGACTTCTAATTTGAGATCTGCAAGATGAGTGAGAATTTAGCCAGATTAGAATTGGGGCGGCGTGGGCAATAGGTTTCAGAAAGGCAGAAAAGCATTGTGAAGGCCTGGAGGTAAGAATGTGGTCTGTGTTGCCTCAGTTCTTGTGTGTTAAATCAGATTTCATGACTTAGCTGTTGAGGAGACTTGGAAAAAGCAGAAGATCAATGGGGAGGACTATTGAATATGCTCAAAAAATACTTCTTTCTCATGTCTACTTAACAGAAAAAACTCGAGTCTCCACCCACATCTACCAATCCCTTCCTGGAAGATGAGCCAGCACCAGAGATGGAGGAGCTGGCAACCGAGAAAGGAGATTTGGATCAAGTGAGTCTGGTTTGCATTACCATGGGCGGGTAACCTACCTAATGTGTGCTTCTGCAAATGGGTCCACTTGCTCCAGATATGATTCTCTGGCTATTGACACATTCCGAGATTACAACTTTGGTGGTCTTTACAGAAGGGCTTTCTCTGAAAGTGCATTGAGAGAACAGAGTGAAAGGGCAGCCTTTCCTGCCCCACATCTCTGCTCCTGAAGAGCCTCCCCACCAGGACTTAGCAGCACACATCGCTTAATTAGCCCATGCGGTAGGGCCAGCAGAATTCTGCTCTGCCTCATTCATCATCTCCTGAACTTGTCAGCTTAGCTTTCGGTCATACTCTCATCTGACTCCGTGATGATGTGAGAGGCTGAAAGATCCCAGGGAAGCTAGCAGCACCGTCCGCTAGCAGAGGCCTCCATGCCGTGTAAGCTGATCTCTTTAGGTCTGGAAGCCATTGGGGAGGCCTGGAAATAACAAGGTGACCGATGGCATATTTGGAGAGTTACTTTTCAGAGCACACTAGCACTTTAATTTCCTTTGGATTTTTCTGTCCAACTCTAAATTTCCTCTCCCTTCATCCTACAGAATGGTGTTTTTGTTTCACTGCCATTTTATGACAAGAGAGGTTAGAGCCATAAATCAGGACTTTTCCTTTCTGGATTAGTGATCCTTCTTTTTAATTTTCTACACTTGGCTGCTAGAGGATTATTTTATGGTATTATTTTGCTCCAGACACCACCAAAAGGGAGGCTGGCTGGGAAGACCAGCTCTGGGAAACATGTAGCCACACATTTCGCAGCGAGGCCTGCGTTCCTAGCATGGTGAGGGTAGGTGCGCAAGCCTGGCAGGAGCTAAGAGAGCGGAATTTCCAGGAGCGGTTCTGAAGTGACGCAATAAAATGTGTCTGGTCCATTGATTAAATGACGGTAATAAAAATGGATACCTTACATTTTTATAGCGCTTTGTAATTTAAAAGTCTTTTGCATGCTTTATTTCATTTTGTCTTCACGATGCCTGCCTCTCATTTTATAGGTGATGAAACTGCAGCCGAGAGAGGTTAAGTGATTGGCCCACAGTCGTGTAGTTTGGAAGTGGAGGAGCTAAGACTGAAAGCCAGGTCTAGCAGTCAGAAACTACAATTCCTTTCCCAGTGCTTTTTTTTTTTTTTTTTAATGCCTTCACGTCTCATTAAAGAGTGGAGGACATAGAAATGAATCTCAGGAATAGAAGTGAATGAACAAAACTGAGGGGATATCCCAGGGATGTATAGGATTAGCTGTAATTGACTTAAAGTCATCATGCTATTGGCTAGCATGGGAGAAAACAAAAGATTTCTTCTAACTAAATAAATGCACCTCCCACAGTTTGGGTATGAGGACTCAGTAGAAAGAGGAGTCCTGGCCGGAGAGCTCATTCTTCTGGTGTGTCCTCCACCCACACGGGGTCACCTGTCCCCTTTGAGCCTGCTTTGTGCAGTAGCACCATTGGCGGGGCCCTCAGGTCTCCCCAGTGCTAGTGGCTGCTGTTGTCATGTCCAGAATCGTGCAGTTGAACGCTCAGATGCTCTTAGTGCTGCCACGAAGAGTTATCCCTTTAACTAGTAGTCTCTGGATGTCACCAAATTGGATTATGATAGAGAGGCCTGTGATATTATACCTATGAAATCAGTTTTGCCAGGTAAAATATAATTTTTCTTTCTCTTGGAGCTTTTTGTTCATCCTGGAAGCTTGAAGTTGTTACTGTAAGGACCGAGACCTGCTCATTGTAAGAACAAAGAACACTGACATCCCATAAATACATGCAGTAAAGCAGAGTCATGTGGTGGTGAAAATGCTAGACTCCGGTCTGCCATTAACTGATCATGTGACCTTAAATAGGTTATTTACTCTCTCTAGACTCCCCTAGTTTCTTTACCTGTCGAGAGGGTTAATGGTTTCCAAACCGTGTTCCTTGGTATTCCCTCAGATGTTGCTGTGGGGAATTGGGAGGAGACCAGGGACCTAAGTTCCTGGATTCAGAGCAGTTCCGTCTTGAGTCACCTTGTATTGTGGACTTTCTTTTGAATTGAAGGTTTTATGCCTGTTTAAAAAATATATAAACTTAATGAATACCCGCAGGACTAGATGAGCCACCCGCAATTTCATGGGCTATTACTCATTGGTAGTAAAACTTACGCACCAGTGACTAATGCCTCCTCAGATGCCATCCCTGACCTCCCACTGCCTCGCTGGCACTTGTATTGCCTGTGGCCGATTAGGCGGGAGCACCAGGATCTCCCTCTTCCCAGCAGCCTGATGGCTCCTGAGCTGGGTGCACAGGGACAGAGGAGCCCTGTCGGGTGTTGGGGAGGAACTCCACGGATGTTAGTGGCAAACTCAGCCAGAGGTGGTTGCTGCGAAGGCCCCTACCAGTTCCCTGGGTCATCCACCCCATTGCGTTGCTGTAATCAGTAGGCAGTTGGCCCTCAAGGTAAGGGTCACTCCCTGCTCACTGCTGCAGTTTACGCCTGGCTGTTGAGAAGGGAGCGTGAACTTGAAAAGAGGTATTTAGTTTACAAGAGGGCCTGAACAATCAGTTGCCAAGATATTCCCAATGATAAAAAATGACATCTGAAAGGAGACTGAGAAAAGTATAAAAGAAAGAGGGAGAAGAAATAAGGAATTTCTGATTTAAAAATGTACCCTTCTGGTGATCCGAGCAGTTAGATTTAATCTGTTTACATTGGATAGTAATAAAAGGAAATGGGACCAGCTGCAGACCTCCTTACTGTGACAACAGTAACCTTTTATTAGTCCATCAAACTGCAGGAGGAAATAGCTTAAACATCTGCAGCTTTTGGGCAGAATTCACACACTCAGAAATCCAGCCTGAATGCTACTGCTAAATGACTTAGTATAGTTTTTAAGCTGAGAATCAACCCTTTGGGGAGCTGGATAGTGCAAAGGGAGACACCAGTTTGAGCTGAAATTCCAGCACCTACTATCTAAACATGAGCACATTCATAAAGCAGGCAGAGGAAGGAGGCAGCCCTGCTAGGGAAAAAAGAAAAAAGAAAACTTCAGCAAACCTCCCATTGTTTCCCTCTTGCTTCAACTCACACTAAGAACACCGCAAGAGGACCTGGGTGCCGTGGTGACAGGGTCCAGTGTCCCTCCTCACTGCAGAAGAGCACCTTAGTGGGCAGAGGCGGATGAGATGCCATCGCTATTTGGTCAGGACCTGCGGCAGATTGATTGAGATGAATGTGTGGGAATATCATGTAGCCATCTTCTATTATCATTTAGAATCTGTATTTTATACTTACTGAATGAGCTCTTCAGACTTATACATAGATTTTTTTATCATATATCACTTTTGTGCATACATAAAAAGGAAACTATAAGCAAAATGAATAGATTAAGATATTCCTAAAACTTCTTCCCGTGCAGGGCCCACTTCTTCTGAACCACATTTCCAAGTAACAGTCTGGGGACCAATGCTGGTCTAGTGTTTTTGTGGTCAAAGGCAAAAAATAAAGGCAATATAGTCTTATCTGTCTATATTTATTTGTCTATCTACCTTCAATAAAGTTACCAGCTATCCTTTCTTAGAATGGACTGCCCTTATGGTACTATTTTAGCCTTATAAAATTTGGAGGTATAAAATACTTTTTTAGGAACTTGTGGTAAGAAGAGAAATTAGCAAAATAAAAAGTTGGCAACCCTATGTTGGTTCCCCACCCTTCTTTTTCTTACATTTACTTATTTATATTATAGAGTATTAAAGTATTTTCCATTGCAGGAAAATAATGCTATAATAGAAAGTTTAAGAAGTAGAAAGCTTATGCACATGCCTTTGGGCAGACTGTTAGAACCCTCTGAGTCTCTATTTCTTGAGGTGTAAAATAGTAGTAATAATTGGATTATTGTGAGGAGTAGACGACATATTATTTGATATCAAAGTGCATGGCCCATAACAATCAGTAGATGGAAGCTATCAAAATTAGATCGTGTGAAAGCACTTTATAAATTCTAAGGCACTATACAAATATGAGGTGCTATTATTAGCCAGGATTTAAATTTTTAAAACACAGTCAGATGATGACTAGCTTCCAAATTGAAAACGCATGTGTTATCAAAGCAGCAGTAAATCTTTCACCACACAAAGCAAGTAAATGATGCTAACAAAGCTGGCTTCTTGTTCACAGACAGAGATGAATCATAGTGCGGGACATATTCCCACTTCAGTTACATTGAGTGCTCTCTTAGCTATAAGTTAAGAATGAACTTTGAAGTGATGTATTCTTTGAAATTGCTTGAAAATTTGCAAAGATCGCTCAAGTATAGGGTTTCTTTTTTCTTTTCTTTTTCTTTGCAGCCAAAGAAGCCCAAAGCCCCAGATAATCCATTTCATGGCATTGTTTCCAAGTGTTTTGAGCCTCATCTCTACGTGTATATTGAGTCCCAGGACAAGTGAGTGATGAACATTTTGCTGTTTTCTGCCTGCATTTCTTGTCCCTCTGGACATGATTAGGTCTTAGGAAAACACAACTCCTTCCAGAGGCTGAAGGGGGGACTTGACATGCCCGTGACCCTCCCTAGAAACCCGTTATGGATATTTTTATATCTTTTGAATGTTATCATTTATTGTGTCTATAAATCTCCAAGACCTGTGTTTGATTCTAATAAGATCCCATGTGGATACCAACCTCCCCTTCCCATGTGGGTGCTGAGCCCGTGTTGAGCCCTGATGTATGTCAGCCCACAAAGCTTTACGACGTCAGGCGCTGGCTGTCGTGAGAAAGCCTGATCTCTAATATACATGTTTCCAAGTGTAATTCAACCTTTCGTTTTGAAATAATTTAAGCTTATAAAAATGTTGCAAAAGTAGGACAAAAAAATTCTCACACACCCTTCCCCAGAGAATGTTAACATCTTATATAACCACAGTTATCAAAATCAGGAAGTTAACATTGTCTCATTAATGTCTTTTCTCTGATCTGGGACCCAATAGTCATGCATTTAGCTGTCAGATCTCTTTGTTCTCCTTTAATCTTAAATAGTTCATCTTTTCTTTGTCTTTCATGACCTTGAGACTTTTTTTTTTTTTTTGAGAGACGGTCTGTACTTAAGTGTAGTGGCATGATTATAGCTCACTGCAGCCTCAAACTCCTGGGCGCAAGTGATCCTCTTCCCTCAGCCTCCGAAGTAGCTAGGAATGCAGGTGTGTGCTACCCCACCTGGCTAATTCTTAGTTTTCTTTTTTTTAGAGACAGGGTCTTGCTATGTTGCCTAGGCTGGTCTCAAACTCTTGGCCTCAAGCGATCCTCCTGCCGCAGCCCCACATAGTGCCGGGATTACAGGCACGAGCCACTGTGCCTGGCAACCTTGATACTTCTAAAGAATATTGACCAGCTATTTGGTACAATACCCTCAATTTTGGTTCATTTATTTTTTTTTTAGGCAGAAACATTTATTTGCTATCTTACAACAATAATCTTAAGAGTACCAATTGCTTACTGGGATGATTTGCATTGGTTAATATCTATATATAATTAGCTGACTCAAGTCATTTGAGAAAAATATGAGATATAAGTACAAAAATATTATTAATAGATTATGTCTTCTTTTTCTTATTTCCTATATATCATAAGGAAGGTTTAGTTGTAAAAAAAATAAATAAATAAATGATACTATTATTTTCAGCTGGAAATGGAATATAGTTATTTATCTCATTAGATGTTCTGTAAAATAATACAGAACTTAATCCATAACCAGGTACTTCAGGGGAAAAGAATGAGTACATATAATTTTTTTTTTTTTTTCAGAATTTCACAGGGGTACAAATGTTTTGGTTACATGAATTGCTTTTGTACTGCTTGAGTCAAAGTTATAAGTATGCCCATCACCCAGATAGTGTGCATTTTACCCGTTAGGTGTGATTTCCCCCATCCCACCTCCCCCCTCATTTTTTCTTGATTAAATCCATTTCTGGCAAGGATAGCATAAAAGTGACATGGTATCCTTCTCAGTACATTGTGTTAGGAAGCACATCATGTTGATTTTTCCCATTACTGCTGATAATTTTGATTACTTGCTTAAGGTGGTACTTGCCAGCTTTCTCCATTGGGAAGTTACTATTTTTCTCTTTGTAATTAATAAGTATCTTGTGGGGGATACTTTGAGACTATGTAAATATCCTGTTTCTCATCACACTTTTGCCCACTCATTTTAGCAGCCCTCAATGATTCCTGCCTGAAGCAGTTATTTCTGTAGTGTTTGCCAAATGTTGATTGTCTGTTTCCATCATTTCTTCTACATTTATTAATTGGAGTTCCACTGTAAGGAAGTTTTTTTCTTTTCCCCCATTCGTTTGTTTATTTATATCAGGATGGACTCGTAGATTCTTATTTTATTTTATGGATCATCCATTTCATATAGTATATGCTTTTCACAAACTCCTGGCTGCCCAAGGTTTTTATAATACAGCCCACCATGGCCAGGTGTCTTCACAGCCAAAGCATGTGTGCATGTTCCAGTGTCTGTTGTTTTTGCAAGCGGTATTAGCAAAGAAGAAAGACTCTTACTCATTCCTGAATCTTTGTGCACAGCCAGAGTACCTGTGGAAGGCCCTTCCATGTTCGAAGGCACGTTTTGGAAAGGACAGATTTCTGGAGCAGGCCAAGCGGACTGGAGACAGGCCGGCCTGGGCTCTGAGAGGAGGCCATGCTAAAGAACGCACTTAGGAGGGACCAGAAAGTGGCTCACATAGGGAGGACAGCAGTGGCTGTGAGAAAGTTCTTGAGGGGAGTTCTCTGGGAAAGCATTTAGGTCCTGATTGCCCAGTCTTTTTTTAATGTTTCTGTCATGGGTTTAGCAGATTCTTGTTTCCAGATATGTTTCAGGGGTAAACCAAAATATCAAGAGAAAGTTCCAAGTAGAAACACTACATGGAACAATATTATTATTCACCTATTTGATTTTATACATTGCTTCTATCCATTTCATGCCCAATTACAAGGTACTTCATATTAAAATCCCAGAAAATGGGCTGGGTGTGGTGGTTCACACCTGTAATCCTAGCACTTTGCAAGGCAGAGGTGGGAGAATCACTTGAGGCCAGGAGTTCAAGACCAGACTGAGCAAGAGCAAGACCCTGTCTCCCAGGAGTTTGACATTGTGGTGAGCTAGGATGACCACTACTACACTGTAGCCTGGGTGACAGAATGAGACCCTGTCTCAAAAAATAAAATAAATAAAATCCCATAAAATGAACTTTGCACAGTAGCCTCTACATTATCAAATGCAACCCCTTCTCCCACCCTAAAAGAGTTTGTCTTGTAAAGGCCCAATTGCCCCCTCCCCTCTACCCACTGGGCGTATCCGGCAAGCACACGGAAGGGCAGTGGTTACTATCATTGCTCAGTCCTTGGAGAGCACCCTGTCTCCTGCATTCAAAAAGTTTCCTCCCAGGAATTTAATAAGACACCCATGAGGAGTGGGAAAAAGTGTTGGTTATTTGCCTATTAAAGTTACAGTCTCAGAGCAACCCACCTGGATGACTATTTTCAGCCAAAGCCTCATTTTCTCTTATCAGCCCAAATTTTTATTTTAAAAAGGCTTAAAAGTTATTGGGTCCAGGGTTCAAAGCACATGTCTGATATAACCACATCCTTTCCCCAAACCTACCTAGTCTAAAGAGTCATTTTTCTGAATTATTATAATTCTGGTATCCACTCTTTTCACGTGGCCTCGATTTATACAAAGTACACTCATTGTTCATGATACTTTGGGCAAAGAGCCAGACCCCCCTCCCTGCGGGACTCTCCATTTCTCTATGAAGGATGTAGTGCTGGCCGCTCAGCCTGCCGTTTGGCCTCCCTAGGATGTTTCCACTGCACTAGGGAGGGAGCAGAAGCTACTCAGAGAACTGCGTAGGTTGTGCTGTTGTCGCTCCAGAATAAACAGCAAGAACTTGAAGTAGAAAATAGAGTTAAAGAACTCCATTTACTCATCTATCAAAAGAAAGAATCATACCAAATAATGCATAAAGCAGTGGTTATTAACCTTTTGAAAGTCATAGATCCTTTTAAGAACCCAATGAAGGCCATAGACCTTCTTGTCAAAAAATATCCACATATACCCACACAGTATGATGAGTGTAATTTCAAGGAGTTCTAGGAATCCCTCCCTTCAGTCAAAGAATCCTGAGGCTGGGGAAGGAAGTCAGGTAGGGACTGATTTTGTGCAATTTACTACTCTTGCTGTAGCTCTGACTCAGAAATCTGCAAGGGAGGAAAATCTGAGACCATTCACAAGCTCCCAGATGACAGAGACCCAACGCGTTGTAGTGGAAAGAGCTTGGGCCTACTGCCAGGCAGACCTGGATGCAAAGCGTTGCGCTTAATGGCCCAGGACCTCGAGCATGCTACTTACCCTCTCCAAGTTTGCTTTATCCCTTCTACAATGACAGCAATAATGCCCACCTCACAGGCTTTGTGGTGAGGATGAAACATGATGACATATTGGCCCTTGGCACACATAGATGGTGCTCGGGAACTGTGCCCGCCCTACCTTCCCTCTGATCTTGTCCAGGACTCACATGTGGGCGGGTGGCCTTATCAGTGGTACCAACTTTCTGATGGGCTTGGCATGCAGTCTACCCTCTCACCTCCCCAGCCTCCCACCTCCCAGGGAAAGTTCTGGCAGCACCTGCCCCAGCCAAAATTCATAAACAGCTGTAAGACAACTGCAGAGCCAGGGAGGAGGCAGGAAGTAGGGATGTCCCTGTGCCACATCTTTACCAGGATGGGCTAAGATGTCCTTACGTGCTTGAAATGGCTTTCTCAATTTTTATTTATGTTCAAGGAGGAAGTTAGTGTATCTCCTACTCTTGGGAATGTGTACTGATTTCTTCTGGCTGACTCCTGCAGAAGAGATTTCTGCATGGCACTTTCTTCACTCCATTCTGTGTATTCTCAGTCAGGGAAGTCATTGGTGACTCCATGTCTGCCCGTTTTTCTGAGTTCCTTCTAATAACTTTTGTTAAAATAGAGCCCCTACCTTTTCCAGCTTCATCAAGCCTAGAATCTCTCTGTGAAGTAATTATGTCTGTTGTTTATTTTCAATCAGTTTCAAACTTACAGGAGAATTACAAGGATTGTACGTAGAGCTCCTAGATATCCTTCATCCAAATTTCTCAATTAACAATTCTCTTTCCCTCCTCTCTCTCACATACAGGCTCACATATGTGTGCACACATGTACTTTTTCTCTGAACCATTTGAATTCTCAAGTTGCAGACAGGATGCCCCACTACTCCTTGATAGTTCAATGTATATTTCCTAGAAACAAGGACACAATCTACAATACCACAGAACAGCCATCCAAATCAGGAAATTGACATTGATGCAGTATTACCATTTAATCCATAGGCTCCATTCTGTTTCCCCAGCTGTGCAATCACGTTTTGTAAAAGAAATCCAGGATTTCTTTTAAACAGGTTGCATTTATTTGTCATGTCTCTTTGGTCTCTTTCAATGCAGAATAATAACTCTTTCTTTGTCTCTCATGACCTTGAAATTTTTGAAGAGTATTGGCCAATTTGTGGAATGTCCCTCATTCTGAGTCTGTCTGACGTTTCCTTGTGATTTACGATTTATACAGAAGTGGTGCTGTGTTCTTAGTAATTCATATCAGGAGGCACAAAATGTCAGTTTGTCCCATAACTTGTGATGTCCATTTTTGTTACTTGGCTTATATACTGTCTCTACCAGGTATCTCTATTTATTAGTAAATATTTAATAAATGTTGGGAGAAACTTTGAAACTGTATCAATAGCCTTTTCCTCATCTTTCACTTACTTATTTTTCCACCCATTAATGAATCTTGCCTGAATCATTTATTACTAAAATGGTTGACAAATGGTGATTTTTCTAGCTCCATCATTTCTTCT
>NW_012151241.1:72675-87091 GCF_000956105.1 Propithecus coquereli | reverse complement strand
GGGAGCCTCCTCAAGCCAGCTCTTCACCCTTTTCACATGCCCCTATCATTTTTTAAGCACGTCCTTCCTCTCTGGCACAAGAAAATATGCCAGGCTTATCTTGTGCTTTCATAACCCAGCTCTGGAGTCTTCTATTTTCCCAAGGATCCCTTGTTCCTTTGGTGGAGAATGATATTTGGAAACCAGGTTCTGGGCTTCAGGTGTGCTCATTGCTGCTCAGGTGTCATTGCTTCTAGGTCCTCTGGCTGAGGGAGCTAAGAAGTCTATGTATGTGTAAACATTCATATATACCCACTTCACACACATCTGTATCTATTTTTATACCTACTCGTATATTAAGACCCATGAGTTTACGCTGATACCTCCAATTCTAATCCAACACCACAGAGTTTATTGTAGCCTCGTCCTTTCCATGTCGGTAACTACCTTCTGCAACAGCACGGAACTTGGCTCCCAGCATCCTCAGTATGTTTACTTATTTGCTCCATTTGCCTCTATGTAACTGATCTCTCAGCTCAAGCCAAACCTTGGCGCCCCAACCTCACTGGCCACACCAAAGCCCAGTCCTCGGCCCCAGCAAAAAGAGAAGTAGAAGGGATACAAATTAGTGTGAGTACCCTTGAGTCAACAAGTTGTATAACTTTCTGGGGCTCTTAAGCTGGTTTGTTCTTGCTCACCTCCTTTGCCACTCTTCTGACTACTATCTTCCTCTCCCAGTGTCTCACTACTTTACTTTCCAATTAGAATATTTTCCTGTGAATGCTTATTGCAGGTCCAGCAGAAGAAACTGCCTTGGTCATCCGTGGATAAGCCCAGTCTGCGATGAGATTTTCTTTCTCTTCATTTTTACATTTAGGTCTACTGATAACCACTCAACCATCATCTTTATTCATAGGGCATGTAATTTATCAGTGGAACTCCCAACAGTAGTTCACCTGACACCCTAAAATGCTTATACAGTTCTCGGGTGCAAAACTCAAGCTGCAGGGAAGAGAGTAAAAGAAACCACACATCCATAACATGTTTCCTTAAGCTGAAGAGAAAATAAATAATAGCAGTAGTACCATATAACTGTGTAGTGCTTTATAGCTTCGAAATTAGAGCACGGTATAGTGGATGGCGCTCAGAATCAGACCCAAGTTCAGATTCAAACTCCAACAAATCCTGTGACCTTGGGGAATACTTCATATTCTCAACTTTAGTTTCTTCATCTATAAAATGGGGATAACAATGCCTTCTACTCAGGGCTGTTGTGAGGATTAAATGAGATTGTATTTATAATGCACTCAGCACAATGCCTAGTTCATAGGCTTATAGCCTAGTGGGAGAGAGAGACCGAAAAGATTGTGGTACACAGCATTAAATAGGAATGGTGTAGGTCCAGTCTCCCCAAATAGGTTGAAAGCTTCTAATGGGCAGAGATTGTGTCTTAACCCCTGCAACACCTAGATCAGGACTTGACCCTTTATAAATACTTACTCAATCATACTTGCTTTATGGCCTAGAAGGCACCTCCTTGTGATTGCATTCAGCAGGTCATTGTGCCATACAGCCCTTTCTCCAGTAGTCATGCAAAAAGATCTTGTTAAAACTCAGGGTAGTGTTTAGTGCCTGGAAGAAATCATAACTTTTTTTTTTTTTTTTAAGCTGAATTCATTTGTATCTTATACTTAGAACCCACTGAGCCTTCCACATAGTAAGTGCTTGATCAGTATTTGGTTGGATTGGATCATCTATCCAAAGCTAATGAACCTTACCCATTCCCATTGGGGTAACTCGTACTCTTCTGTGAAATGTTGACGACTTATTTCCTAATGTCTTATATGGCAGTGAAGCATGCTGATGCGAAGTGAAAGATGGAAGAGGAAGGAAGGTTTCCCTGACTGGTTTATTTCTCATCCACTCTGGAGAACGATGTCAAAAGTAACCCAACAGACATTCTGCAAAATATAGATCTTTAGAGTTTTTTGAAGTGGAAATTTTCTTTATGCTCTATGATCACAATTAATTTATGATCTTACTCATTGGTTTGGCTCTGAAATAGGAAGGGGAAGTATCCATCTTCTAGGGGAATAGATGAGTAATTAAAGTAAAAACACTTCAGAGCTCTGGGCCCTGTTTTGGTTGGCACTGTTGTTTTGGAGATTAGAATCTCTCATAAGACTAGTGGAATCTTTGCCTTCTGTTAAATGTTCTCCTCCACTGCAGCAGCTCCCCATCCCATCTCCACCTTCCCACCCCTCCATTCCCATCCCTTAGGAACAAAGTGTGGAGATTGATCGGCTAAGTATGAATGGGGCACCGGCATGAAGATTCGCCTCACACATAAGCGTGGGGGTCGTCCAGGGGCAGCAGAAGTAGCATAAACATCATTCTTGCTCTCAGGGAGCTTATGATAACATACATGCAACGGAAGAGTCTCCTTTCACCTTTGATACCAACTTCAGCTTATTAGAGATGAATGGCTGGAGTGCTGTCTCAAGAAGGATTCTGGAATTAAAAGAAAGATCGGTGAAAGAGGGGGTCGTTGTTAATTAGCACTGCCTGCTGTGGGCCCAGGGTAGGAGAAGGTTGGCGTGTTTCTTGAATACGTTATGTCCTTATGTTGCGTAGTAAAGTTTAAAAAAGAAAAGTGTCAGGGAGTGACAGATGATAGAAGTCCCAACTGAGAGACAGGCTTGGTATGAATCCACGTCGTGCAGGTGAGATGAGCTGAGCTAGGATGAGTGGGGAGGTGGCGGGAGAGCGTGTTGGCCAGGGAGGCATACAGACAACCGCCAGGAGGAAGTGGAGCCTTTGAGAGGTGACTCTGGCTGGAGTGTGGGGTCAGCTGTGGGGGAGAGGCTGGAGATGCAATGGAAAAGTGAGGGGAAGAGAGGTCGTGAGGAATAGGGGCGGTGACTGTGAAGCTTTCCAAGGTCAACTAATGAGATCCCCTCCCCTTTCTGATTATCAACAGGGACAAAGACCTAGCCTGGGCCTGAAGTTCTTTGAGGGCAGAGTAGCCACATCTGGATATAATAAACTTTCAATAACAAAAGCTCTTGAGAAGAATGTCAATTTTCTCCTATTCCTGCTAATTAATGATGTGTGTGTTTCTTGTCTTTTTCTCTCTGGCTATTATATAAATACATTTTTAAAACACAGCTGGATTCCTGTATCCCCACATAGCAACCTAAAGAGATGCAAAATGTTGAGGGTGGTGGCGACTCCTCCCATTTTCACACAGCACAGCTGTGCAGAGAGCAATTACTACAGCCCTGCTGGATTCTAACTGTTAGTGACTCAATACAACTGAGACAAATTCAGGGGCGTTTGAATGGGAAATGGAAGAAAAACGTAACCATCATCCCCACCGTGACCTGGGACAAGCCTGGAGCTGCTTATACCCTCTCTTTTCCTAAGACTTTTTTACACCTTTAATTCTGGACATTCTAAGAAAAAACTACATTAAAGTTGAAGGAAAGAATTGGAATATTTTTTACAAACTCTCTTTGTTGAGGCATCTATCTCTTGGACACAGTTAGGTTCATGATGTCTAAATATTTTCTGACTTCATAAACTTGTTGTGTTTTAGGAAGTAAAGTGGTTAAAAGCATGAGGCTTCGATCTAGGCTGCTTGGTTTTGAGTTCTGGCTTCCCCACTTTCTTGCTATATGACTTTGGACAAGGAACTTAACTTTTCTCTACCTAACTCTTTGAAAATGAGGATAGGAGTAGTACCTACTTCAAAACGTTATTGTGAAAAGTAAATGAAGTTCGATGAGATGGTGCTCATAAAATGATCACCACCATTATTATTTAGGGTTTCCATTTGTGGAAAGGGGAAATTCTAATATGGTAGTAGGACCAGTATGCCTACTTAAATGGTAGCTTCTAGGCTCAGCTCTGCCACTAAATTGTGTAACAAACTTTCTAGGACTTAATTTTCTCATCTTTTAGAGGGGCCCGTAATACCCTGTCTTACTCAAAGGGGCTTAGGTCAAATGTGATAATGGTAAAAATTTATAAAACAGCACACAAATGCCAAATTTTATTGCTGCTGTTATTGTAGGAGTGTTGGTGGTGGTGGTGAATGATGATATTGATAAAAATGGATCCAATTTTAAAGGCATTAGGAATGATTATTCGTGGCAGTAATTTATGTACATTGCAAAAAAGCACACTTGCTTTATCTTTCTTGAAGTAAACTAACATGTTAGGTTTTCTTTTTACTAGGAACCTTGGAGAACTGATAGATCGGTTTGTGGCTGATTTCAAATCCCAGGGGCCACCTAAGCCCAACACTGATGAAGGGGGTGCCGTGCTCCCCAGCTGTGCTGACCTTTTTGTCTACTACAAGAAGTGCATGGTGCAGTGCTCTCAACTCAGTACGGGGGAACCAATGATAGCTCTGACCACCATCTTCCAGAAGTACCTCCGAGAATACGCCTGGAAAATCCTCTCTGGCAACCTGCCCAAGTGAGTCCTGTTCTTCATGGTCTGAGCGGTAAAGTTAGATCCAGATATACCTAAATATGGGAATCTTTAAGGAAATCCACTCTGAGGTTGTTTACTGAACTACTAAGAGTATCAGGGAGGAAAGCACTCTTACTGAGTTCCCAAGGGTCTGAAACTATTTCCTCTCTAATGACATTCCACAGCTGATCAAGACCATTAGAGGAAATGCCCAGACTGGCTGCCATTGTAGGTCAAATCTTACTGCAGTAGACTCAAGGGAATCAATCCTATTTTATCCGTATCTAATTGACATGGATTCAACTATAGGTACTTGGCAAAAAAAAAAAAGTATGGTTATGGTAGAAATAACTATTAAATAGCATAAGCAATTTCATTCAAGCCTCATTCAATGAGACTGTGCCCTGGAATGATAATTAGATTTAAGGAATGAATCTGCTCTTCCCTCAGTCTGGTTAGGTTCTAAAGTCTCTCTTATGGTATATGCATCTTTCTGTGCTGGACAGAGCCTAATGTTTAAAGATGCCGTAGGATTTGGGTGGAGGGCATTGCATAGCACAGCTCCTAATTTTGGTGACTCTCCTGTATTATTCTGGGACATTAGAATACTATTGTATTGCTTATTACTTGAAATAAATGGGTCACTCAACTAGGATTTTAGGGATGTTTTGGTTATATAGCAATTTCAACTGTAATAGAATATGACCTAAAGTAATGCTTCTAAATTTAGTGTTTCCAAATCATCCCCAGAGCTAAATTTAACAATTCTAGCATTAATTTCTGTCATTGTCACTACAATATGTCACATATGGGAGTTTTACATTTTTTGGAAGAAAGAAGATAAAATCCTATGTTCTCCAGGAGCTATGAAGTGACAGGTATGTTTTACTAATGAGAACTTCTCTGACTGTGGTAAAAATTATTTTTAAATTTTTAATAACTTTTGCCCTGATTATCAAGATAATATAAGTTTGTCATAGCTTAGAAAACACGGAAGAGCACAAAGAAGATAATCATAAGAGGATGTGGGATGCTTCATGGTCTCTTGAAGCAATTAGGGCCTTGGGCAGGAACCGTGTCTTAACATTCACTTATGTCCTCCTCCACAAGCACACATCTAAATTCCCATGCAGACTTTTCTTAGCTGAGAATAACAGTTGTGGAACTAGCTTTTGTGCTACCACTGATCCTAAATGAGTTCCACATATCAGGAAATTCCAAGCTGAAGAGAGACGTGGCTCAGCAGCCTTTTCTGTATCAGATGATAGTTAATATAACTAATTACTGGGTGACTCTTGGAATTGCCTCTTCCTATTTCTGATGGTGAGAGAATCTAAACAGAGGGTAGTCAAGGTGAGGTCAAAAGGAAAAGGATTCATTGTATATGGTTTAATTTGGGCCATGTCCAGCCTTTCCTTCCCCCTTTTCTTTGTTTTAAAATGTGCAGTTTCCAGTTCAGGAAGCAAATTAGAAGTTCTAGCCTGACTAGTTCCTGTTCCTTTTCCTTAGAACCACAACCAGCAGTGGAGGGCTGACCATCAGCAGCCTCCTCAAGGAAAAGGAGGGCTCAGAAGTAGCCAAGTTCACCCTAGAGGAGCTCTGCCTCATCTGCAGCATCCTGAGCACAGCAGAGTACTGTCTGGCCACCACCCAGCAGGTGAGCGATCCCGGCTGCCCCCTCACCACCTCCCTTCCCTGAACTGTCTGGGCTGCATAGCTCAGTAAATAAGAGTATAAGCACCTAACCAGGCCACATACAACCTTGGGTAGACCAGTTGGCCTCCCACAGAGGAAAACTCACTGTCCAGCCAGAATACTGCCCAGGCAGCTGTCTTACAGAAGGGCCTTGTTAAAAGGAGACGGGGCAAGAAAGTATGACTGGTCACCTCCCTGGAGTTGTGTAAGTGACTCAGAGAGGGCATGACCTCTTGAAAGTAGGTCAGTAGCACTGTCTCCCATATGAGAAAAGCAGTAACAAACTTGAAGACACTAGGACCCAGCCTCTGGTGGTAATGAGTCACTAGCAGTTATTCCATTCTCAGATGTGTTACTAAGCTAAGCAGAATCCTTTGGGCTTTTATGTGTCTCCTATTTATGTAGCATTCTTAATCTTCCCAAACAAACAACCATTGTTTGGGATGCTGACGTTCAGGAGTTGGGAACCAGGAAGGGATGATGCCTCTACTAGAGGCCCCCAAATGGCAATAGTTTGGCAAACTGATTTAGCAGAAGGAAGACCCAGAATAACTTTCCATTCAGCCTTAGACATGGGATTAAAAGTTCCTTTTCACATTTGGTCTGGGAGTCACCTAAGGCCAGGAGGAAGAAAATAATTTTGGACAGTTCTGCTCTTCCACCCTCTTTGTGTTTATTATTTGCACACATTTAGATCATAGGAAGACAATCATAAGTGGTAGTTCAGACAGTACAACTTGGAACTTTTGTGAGGCAGAGTGAGAATACAGGAGGCCAAACAGGAAATTTGCCTGCAAAAGCTCCATAGCTGAGGGTAAGGCAGCCAGAGGCAGAGACAGTAGCATGTTCTCCTTGGGGATCTGGTCACATTGAGTTGTATGTAAAGGTTTGGCCTTGGAGTTAGAGGCAGTAATTCAATTAGCGCCAAGGACCCCCAGGGCAGGACAGCAATATCTGTGAGGGCCTCCAAGGCAGGGGTCCCAGAGTTCTTTGATGAAGAATCACTGTTTAACGTGTGTGTGTGCGTGTGTGTGTGTGTGCAGAAAGACATACATACATACAAATATAGTATTTTTAAAGTAAAATAGCCATAGTTCAAAAAAAATAAAAGTAATCACTCTTAATCTCATCACCCTCAGATAATCATAATAGCAATTTATTTTTTCAATCATTTTTCATAAACATAGTTTTGTGCATTATAATCTTAATTCACTTTTATATCCTTTTATTGTTATTAGTGTTATAGCATTAGCATTTTTCCTGTTGCTAAACATCTTTATTAAATCATTGTTTATGGCCACATTATATTCCATTAAGGGACTATATCATAAATTATTTAGCAATGTCTCTGGTAATTGTTTATGCTGCTGCAAATTTTTGCTTTTATAAATAATCCTACAAAGAATGTCTTTTTGAATATAGCATCTTAAATGGTTTGCATTATTTTTCTAGAACAGATTCTTTAGAAATTCTAGAAGTATTAGTGGGTACTTTTATTTAGTGAAAATTGTTTTTGCTGAGTATTAAAGTAAATATATTCTTACACCTATATTGTGATCTCTAAATACCATTTTCCACTAAAAAGAACCAGGGATTCCTAGAGACATGACTAATTACAGGTCTAGGTCAGGAAATGTACAAGATGAACCTAGAACATCATGTCATACAAAATCAAGAAAAATATCAAAGACATTGTGTCATCTCAAAAGACTCAGAAACTATAGTGTGTTGAATTGTGCCCTCCCCTCAAATATTTCCAAGTCCTAGGCCCTAGTACCTATAAATGTGACCTTATTTGGAAATGTTATCTTCGCAAATGTAATTAAGTATCTCAAGATGAGGTCATCCTGGACTTAGGATGGCCCTTATCTAATGACTGTTGTCCTTAGAAAAGAGAAAAAGATTTAATACACAAAGACAAAGGGAAGAATGCCCCATGAAGATTGAGGCAGAGATTGGAGCAACACATCTACAAGGCAAGGAACATTAGAGATTGTCAGCAAACACCAGAAGCTAGAAGAGAGGCATGAAACAGTTTTTTTCTTAGAACTTCCAGAAGCAACCAACCCTGCCAATACTTTGATTTCAGACTTATAGCCTCCAGAACTATGAGAGAATAAATTTCTATTCTTTTAAACCACCAAGTTTGTGATAATTTGTTATAGCAGCCCTAAGAAACTAAGGTAGGAGCCAACTTGAATAAGCTCTACTGGTCCAAGATGGAACATATAAACATCAGTTTATATCCAGAATATTAACTACAATGGATTGAAAGCATCAAATATGTTTAAATCCATTTTGTTGTAAATATTTTTCTTAATTCATTTATTGCCTTTGAAGATGCTAAGGAACCACTGATATGAATTAAAACTGGTAAATAAAAGGAAAGTTCTTGTCCTGCCCTTCCTATGTGATATGTACCTCAGAATAACCAGATCATTTACAGTGGGAAGTATGTCTTTATAGCAGAAGTTTAGTTAATAAGTGAAGAAGAAAAGAGAGTTAGAATATCTAATGGAATAATGGGTCTGGGCTTTGAGCAGCAATGGCTGCTGACATCACAAAATGAGAGACAACTAAACATTATGTATCTCCTGAAAGAAGTACATAGCACCATCAGTGAAGTACTTTTTTGGAAAAAGAACCTGAATCAGATTAGGCTTCTACACCTACCTACCAATTTACAGGAAATACAAGGGACAGAGGAAAATGCTAGTTAATACCTGTGCATGCAGTCAGCAAAATCCAAACTACAGGAGGATCTACAGGGACAAAAAACCTATTAATAGTTTTGGGTTTTTTAGGTTTTTTTTTTTTTTTTTTTTTTTTGAGGCAGGGTCTCTCTCTGTTGCCCCAGGTAGAGTGCAATGACATCATCATAGCTTACTGCAACTTCAAACTCCTAAGCTCAAGTGATCCTCCCGCCTGGGCCTCCCAGAGTGCTAGGATTACAGGTGTGAGCCACCACACCTGGCCTAAGAACCTAGTTTCTTTAAGAAAAAGTTGTAGAGGAGCAAAGAGAAATAGAGAAAGAAACCAAAGAGGCTTAAGACTCTGAGCAACAAAGAATTGGAAAATAAAATTTAAAGAACAGTGTCAGCCGGGCGCGGTGGCTCACACCTGTAATCCTAGCACTCTGGGAGGCCGAGTCAGGCGGATTGTTTGAGCTCAGGAGTTCGAAACCAGCCTGAGCAAGAGCGAGACCCTGTCTCTACTAAAAAAAAAACAAAAAACAGTGTCAATAATATATCAATATTGGTTCATTAATTGTAACATATCATATTGTTAATAATAATGTGAGAAAATGGGTATGTAGTATTTGGGAACTATCTGAACTATCTTTGCAATTTTCTATAAATCTAAAACTGTCCTGAAAAGTGTAGTTTATTTTTAAAAATACGATTTACAGTAGCAATTTAAAACATCATGCTCTGGTTTGAATGTATCTCCCAAAGGTCATTTGTTGGAAACTTATTCCTCAGTGCAACAGTGTTGAGAGGTGGGACCTTTAAGAGGTGATTAGGTCATGAGGGCCCTGCCCTTGCGAATGGGTTAATGCCATTATCTCAGGAGTGGGTTAGTCATCACAGGAATGGGTTCTGATATAAGAATGAGTTCGGCCCCCTTCCTGTCTCTTTTGCCCTCTCTCACCTTCTTGCCTTCTGCAATGGGATGACGTAGTAAAAAGGCCCTCACCAGATGCTGGCGCCTTGATATTGGACTTTCCAGCCTCCAGAACTATGAGAAACAAATTTAATTTCTTTATAAATTACCCAGTCTGTGGTAGTCTATTATAACAACACAAAATGGACTAAAATGCATCAGATACCTAAGAATAAATCCAAAGAAAGATACTACTATGGTTTGAATATGGTTTATCCCCACCAAATCTCATACTGAGGCTTGGTCACCAGTGTGACTGTGTTGGGAGGTGGTGCCTTTAAGAGGTGATTAGGTTGTTAAGATGGATTAATGTTTTTCTTGCAAGACTGGATAAGTTCTCTTAGAAATGGATTAGTTTTCATGGAACCAGATTAGTTACTACAAAAGCGGTTGTTATAAAGTGAGACTGCCTCTTATATTTGCTGTTTTCACACATTCCCAGTTATCCTTCCATTTCTCCACCATTTTTAATACATTGTGAAGCCCTAACCAGAAGCCACCAGATGTGGTTACCCAGTCTTGACCTTCCCGGCCTATAGAACTATGAGCCAAATAAACCTCTTTTCTGTGATAGCAACACAAAACAGAACTAAAATAGACATGTAAGACCTCTACCTTGAAAATACAAAATGTTGCTGAGCAAAATTAAAGACATGAATAAATGAAGAGGTATACCATGTTCATGGATTGGAAGACTCTGTTGTTAAGATGTCCATTTTCTATAAAATGATAGATTCAACACAGTCCCTTATCAAAATTCCAGCAGGCTGTTTTGAAGAAAGACGTAAGAAAAATTTACAGAGAAATGTAAAGGATCCAGTAACCAAACAATCTTGAAAAAGAAGAAAAAAGTTGAACGACTTACACTACCTGATTTCAAGACTTACCGTAAAGCTATGGTAATCAAGACAGTGTTACACTGGTGTAATCATAGGCAAATAAATTAGTGAAACAAAATAAGGAATCTAGAAATAGACTCACATGTATATGGTCAATTGATTTTCCACAAAGATGCCAAGTCAATTAAATAGAGAAAGGAAAACCTTTTTAATGATCGTGGTGGTATCAATAGATTATACATATGGAAAACAACCTCAACCCCTGCCTTTTAACTATATCCAAAATTCAAGGTGGATCATAGACTGAAATATAAAACCTAGAACCATAAAGCTTCTAGAAGAAAAACATAGGAAAAGATCTTCACAACCTTGAGTAGGCAAAGATTCCTTGGTTAGGATATAAAAAGTACTACTCACAAAAGAAAAAAAATTAAATAAATTGGACTTCATCAAAAGTAAAATTTTCTGCTTATCAAAAGACTACATTAAGAAAATAGATAAGCCACAGACTGAGAAAAAAATTTGCATCACGTATAACTTGTACCCAATATATATAAATAACTCCTAATAATTCTAAAAAGGCAAACTGCCCAATTTAAAATGGGCAAAAAACTTGAACAGACATTTCACAAAAGAAGATACACAAATGTCCACTAAGCGAAGGAAAAGATGCTCAATATTATTAGTCATCAGGGAAATGCAAATTAAAACTGACATAGCTATTAGAATGACTATAAACTCAAAAAGGACAACATCAATATTGACAAGGATATAGAACAACTGGAATTCTCATACATTGGTGACAGGAACATGAAATAGTAAAACCATTTTGGAAATGGAAAGCAGTTTGGCAGTTTCTTACAAAACCTTATGACCCAGGAATTCCATTTCCAGATATTTTCCCAAGATAAATAAAAACATAACCACAAAGAGGCCCATACAGGGATGTTTATAGTAGCCCCATTCAGAACAGCCCAAAATTGGAAGCAATGTAATGTCCCTCAAACAGGTGAATGGATAAACAAGTTGTGGTATATCCATACAATGGCATACTCCTCAGCAGGAGACTGAACTACTGACGTGCACGGCAACATGAGTGAATCTAAAAAACGTTATGTTAAACAAAAGAAGCCAAACATCAAAGAGTACATACTACATGATTGCATTTACAGTAGTCCCCCCTTATCCATGGAGGATACATTCCAAGACCTCCGTAGATGCCTGAAATTACAGATAGTGCAGAATCCTACATATAGTACGCTATATTTTTTCCTATACAGTAACAAGGGGGTAGTGTATACAGTGTGGATAGCTGGACATATTTCTGGAATTTTCCATTTAATATTTTCAGACCATGGTTGATCGCGGGTAAGTGCAACCCTGGAAAGGAAAACCATGGATAAGGGACTACTGTATATAACATTCAAGTACTGTACAGGCAAAACTAATCTGTAGTGGTAGAAATCAGATAGTGGGAATGAGGATGGGGTTGGCTAGAAAGGGGCAAAAGAGCATGAGAGAACTTTCTAGGGGGAGGTAAATGTTCTGTATGTTGTTGTTATTGGTTATTACATAGGTGTATGTGATTGTCAAAACTCATCCCACTAAACACTAAAGATCTATGCATTTTTAATATGTTAATTATATTTCATTTTTTTTAAAAGAGACTTAAGAGACATACCAAACAATTGCCATGTATGGTCTTTATTTGGATCCTAATTAAAACAAACTATTTTAAAAATTGTAAGACAGGCCAGGCATAGTGGCTCACATCTATAATCCCAGTACTTTGAGGGGCCAAAGCAGGAGGAGCACTTGAGCCCAGCACTTGAGCCCTGGGCAACATAATGAGACCTTGTCTCTACAAAAAATTTAAAAATTAGCCAGGTGTGGTGGCAGATGCCTGTAGTCCCAGCTAATTGGGAGGCTGAGGCAGGAGGATCGCTTGAGCCCAGAAGTTTGAGGTTGCTATGAGCCATGGTGATACCGCTGCACTCTAGCCCAGGCGAGGCCTGTCTCAAAAAAAAAAAAAAAATTGTAAGACAATGAGGGAAATATGATCACTGACTAGATATGTGATAATTGATGTTAAAAGAATTATTGTTAATTTTTGTAGGTGTGATAATGGTATTATGGTTATGATTTTTTAGGAGTACTTATCTTTTAGAGATACATATTGAAGCATGTACAGATGAAATAATAGAATGTCTAGGATTTGCTTCAAAATAATTCAAGATGTGGCAGAATAGATGAGATTAAATGAAACATGGCTATGTAATGACAATTGGTGACACTGGTTTGGTACATTGTACTGTATTTTTGTAAATGTTTGAAATTTTCCTGTTAAATATAATAGTATAAGTTATATACACTCCTAAAAAGTTTCAAATATTACAGAAACATATACCTAAGGGATGAAAGTTCCCCGTAATCTCACCCCTCCAAAAACCACTGTTAACCACTGTTAACCACTGTTAAAAATGTATATTCTTCCAAACATTTTTTGTTGTATCTTTTTAAATAAAAATGGACCAATACTCTACAGACTATTCTACAACAAAGCAACGTTGTTCTGTTTTTACCTAAATCACGGGCATCTTTCCATGTCAGTATTACCTCAGCCTTTTTAACACCTGCATGAGGTGTTCCATTTATTCTTTTCTTCTTTCAAGAGATCTTTATTAAGCACTTATTAAGTATGAGGCTAATTAACAGTGTTAATTAACAGTGGTGAATAAAGTAGACAAGTTTCTTTCTGACATGGAACTTAGAACTAATAGGGGAGCCAGATAATAAACAAACAAGCCAGCCAAGATGTAACTTCACGTTTGAGGTGTGAGGAAGGAGCAGATGTGGCTGTGTTAGAGTCAGGGAGTTCCTTGCTGAAGGAGAGTGGCCAAGAAGGGCCTCTCTGAGGAGGTGACACCGAAGCAGAGACCTGAGTGCTGGGAAGGAGACAGCCAAGGGAGGAGCCGGGAAGGGCTGGGACACGAGGGACCTGGCTGGGAGGGTGAGCTGGACGCACTTCAGGGAGAGGAAGTGAGAAGTATGACGGATGAAGGTCCTGAGGGAGGAGGACCCTGGTGTGTCCCAGAAACTTAAGAGGACAGTGTCACCGAAGCCTAGCAGGCAAGGCAGAAAGTAGGACGATGGGGCCAGAGAGCTAGACAGGCCCCAGATGATGGTTAGAAGTCTGGATTTTATTTTCAGTGTCATGGGAAGAGGCCTCTCAAGAGTTTGAGCATTATAAGCCGGTGCCATAATCTGTTTCATCAGTCCTTTGTAGATACCCATTTACATTGTTTCCAGCTTTTCAATAATGCAAAACAGCACTAGAATGTGAGCTTTGTGAGAACAGGATCTTACCTGTTTTGTTCACTGAACAACTCTCTTACCTGTTACACAGCCGAGCACAAAGTAGGCTTTCAGTAAATAATGGTTGAATCAATGAATGCTGCATGGAGTGTTTGTGTATCTTTGTATATTATTCTCCTTATTTCATTGTATTGGTGATTTAAAGAGTGTGTATATTTAAATCTTTGGTTTTTTAATAAATTGCCTTCCAAAAAGGTTACACTAATTTACACACCCCTAAGAGCATTTTTAAAATTTAAGATAAAACATTAGTTTTTTTTTTGGTTTTTGTTTTTTTTTGAGACAGAGTCTCGCTTTGTTGCCTGGGCTAGAGTGAGTGCCGTGGCGTCAGCCTAGCTCACAGCAACCTCACACTCCTGGGCTCAAGCAATCCTTCTGCCTCAGCC